>NW_019942869.1:38762-45926 GCF_002910315.2 Salvelinus sp. IW2-2015 | reverse complement strand
AAGAGAGAAGATGGCATGGTCCTAGGGCTCAGGTCCTCCCGAGAGAAAGAAAGAAAGAGAGAATTAGAGAGAGCATACTTAAATTCACACAGGACACCGGGTATGACAGGAGAAGTACTCCAGATATAACAAACTGACCCTAGTCCCCCGACACATAAACCACTGCAGCATAATACTGGAGGGTGAGACAGGAGGGGTAGGAGACACTGTGGCCCCATCCGATGATACCCCCGGACAGGGCCAAACAGGAAAGATATAACCCCATCCACTTTGCCAAAGCACAGCCGCCACACCACTAGAGGGATATCTTCAACCACCAACTTACCATCCTGAGACAAGGCCGAGTATAGCCCACAAAGATCTCCGCCACGGCACAACCAAGGGGGGCGCCAACCCAGACAGGAAGATCACGTCAGTGACTCAACCCACTCAAGTGACGCACCCCTCCTAGGGACGGCATGAAAGAGCACCAGTAAGCCAGTGACTCAGCCCTGTAATAGGGTTAGAGGCAGAAGAATCCCAGTGGAGATAGGGGAACCGGCCAGGCAGAGACAGCAAGGGCGGTTCGTTGCTCCAGAGCCTTTCATTCACCTTCACACTCCTGGGCCAGACTACACTCAATCATAGGACCTACTGAAGAGATGAGTCTTCAATAAAACCTTAAAGGTTGAGACCGAGTCTGTGTCTCTCACATGCTTAGGCAGAACATTCCATAAAAATTAAGCTCTATAGGAGAAAGCCTGCCTCTATCTGTTTGCTTAGAAATTCTAGGGACAATAAGGAGGCCGGCATCTTGTGACCGTAGCGTATGTGTAGGTATGTACGGCAGGACCAAATCGGAAAGATGGGTAGGAGCAAGCCCTTGTAATGCTTTTTAGGTTAGCAGTAATACCTTGAAATCAGCCCTTGCCTTAACAGGAAGCCAGTGTAGAGGAGCGGAGTAAATATGAATAAAAATTAGGTTCTAGTCAAAGATTCTATCAGCCGTGTTTAGCACTAACTGAAGTTTATTTGTGCTTTATCCGGGTAGCCGGAAAGTAGAGCATTGCAGTAGTCTAACCTAGAAGCAACAAAAGCATGGATACATTTTTCTGCATCATTTTTGGATAGAAAGTTTTCTGATTTTTGCAATGTTACGTAGATGGAAAAAAGCTGTCCTTGAAACAGTCTTGATATGTTCGTCAAAAGAGAAGATCAGGGTCCAGAGTAATGCCAGGTCCTTCACAGTTTTATTTGAGATGACTTTACAACCATCAAGATTATTTGTCAGATTCAACAGAAGATCTCTTTGTTTCTTGGGACCTAGAACAAGCATCTCTGTTTTGTCCGAGTTTAAAAGTAGAAAGTTTGCAGCCATCCACTTCTTATGTCTGAAACACAGGCTTCTAGCGAGGGCAATTTTGGGGCTTCACCATGTTTCAATTGAATGTAAACAGCTGTGTGTCAATCCGCATAGTAAGTGAAAGTTAACATTATGTTTTCGAATGACATCCCCAATAGGAAAATATATAGTGAAAACAATAGTGGTCCTAAAACGGAACTTGAGGAACACAGAAATTTACAGTTGATTTGTCCAGAGGACAAACCATTCACAGAGACAAAACTGATATCATCCGACAGATAAGATCTAACCAGGCCAGAACTTGGTCCGTGTAGACCAATTTGGGTTTCCAATCTCGCAACAGAATGTGGTGATCGATGGTATCAAAGGTCAGCACTAAGGTCTAGGAGCAACGAGGACAGATGCAGAGCTTGGTCTGACGCCATTAAAAGGTAATTTACCACCTTCACAAGGTGCAGTCTCAAGTGCTATGATGGGGTCTAAAACCAGACTGAAGCATTTCATATACATTGTTTGTCTTCAGGAAGGCAGTGAGTTGCTGTGCAACAGCTTTTTCTAAAATCTTTGAGAGGAATGGTAGATTCGATATAGGCCGATAGTTTTTTATATTTTCTGGGTCAAGGTTTGGCTTTTTCAAGAGAGGCTTTATTACTGCCACTTTTAGTGAGTTTGGTACACATCCGGTGGATAGAGAGCCGTTTATTATGTTCAACATAGGAGGGCCAAGCACAGGAGGCAGCTCTTTCAGTAGTTTAGTTGGAATAGGGTCCGGTATGCAGTTTGAAGGTTTAGAGGACAGTAAAGTAAACACTTTCACCTTTGCACCACTGTGGTTATAAATCAATCTATGAAAACAAAGCCTTGCATAACTCTCCCCCGACATATTCAACCAATATAACTCATCAATAATAAAGTAACACCCTAAGGCAATAGGGTACTATGGTTACTCAGGGAATGTCACAGGATAGGCAAGCCCCTTGACATGACAACCACCATGTTGTCATGGCCACCATGTTTCCTACCCTGTCTTTCTAAGGTCTTCGAAAGCCAAGTTGACAAACAGATTACCGACCATTTCTAATCCCACCGTACCTTCTCCGCTATGCAATCTGGTTTCAGAGCTGGTCATGGGTGCACCTCAGCCACGCTCAAGGTCCTAAACGACATCATAACCGCCATCGATAAGAGACATTACTGCGCAGCCGTATTCATCGACCTGGCCAAGGCTTTCGACTCTGTCAATCACCACATTCTTATTGGCCAACTCAACAGCCTTGGTTTCTCAATTGATTGCCTCGCCTGGTTTACCAACTACTTCTCTGATAGAGTTCAGTGTGTCAAATCGGAGGGTCTGTTGTCCGGACCTCTGGCAGTCTCTTTATGGGTGTGCCACAGGGTTCAATCCTCCGGCCGACTCTCTTCTCTGTATACATCAATGATGTTGCTCTTGCTGCTGGTGATTCTCTGATACACCTCTACGCAGACGACACCATTCTGTATACCTCTGGCCCCTCTTTGGACACTGTGTTAACTAACCTCCAGACGAGCTTCAATGCCATACAACTCTCCTTCCGTGGCCTCCAACTGCTCTTAAATGCAAGTAAAACTAAATGCATGCTATTCAACCGATCACTGCCCGCACCTGCTCGCCCGTCCAGCATCACTACTCTGGACGGCTCTGACTTAGAGTATGTGGACAACTACAAATACCTAGGTGTCTGGTTAGACTGTAAATTCTCCTTCCAGACTCACATTAAGCATCTCCAATCCAAAATTAAATCTAGAATCGGCTTCCTATTTTGCAACAAAGCATCCTTCACTCATGCTGCCAAACATACCCTTGTAAAACTGACCATCCTACTGATCCTCGACTTCGGGGATGTCATCTATAAAATCGCCTCCAACACTCTACTCAACAAACTGGATGCAGTCTATCACAGTGCCATCCGTTTTGTCACCAAAGCCCCATACACTACCCACCATTGCGACCTGTACGCTCTCATTGGTTGGCCCTCGCTTCATACTCGTCGCCAAACCCACTGGCTACAGGTTATCTTCAAGTCTCTGCTAGGTAAAGCCCCGCCTTATCTCAGCTCACTGGTCACCATAGCAGCACCCACTCGTAGCACGCGCTCCAGCAGGTATATCTCACTGGCCACCCCCAAAGCCAATTCCTCCTTTGGTTGTCTTTCCTTCCAGTTCTCTGCTGCCAATGACTGGAACTGCAAAAATCTCTGAAGCTGGAAACACTTATCTCCCTCACTAGCTTTAAGCACCAGCTGTCAGCGCAGCTCACAGAGTACTGCACCTGTACATAGCCCATCTATAATTTAGCCCAAACAACTACCTCTTTCCCTACTGTATTTATTTATTTATTTTGCTCCTTTGCACCCCATTATTTTTGCACCCCATCTTCAGCTGGTTAACCTCGTCTTGTCGGGTAATGGAAGCTGGTGTTGCAGACTGACGCTGTAGCGATGTTGGCAGGGATGTTGGGTTTGGGGAGCTGTGTCTCTGGCTCCTTGTAGACAACATCCTAAGTTGTTCTGCACTCCACAGACAGGTGGACAAGCCTCTCCCTGAAGTGGTGGGTTCTGGGCTCATACACTTTCTTCACCACCCACTGTGCCGACCTCTTGCAGAAGATGTGTTTGTACTGCAAGTCTCCTGGAAAGACATGAATACTGATGAGGATGTGTAAAACAAAGACTGATCATGAGGATGTGTAACCATACAGGAAACCATGTTCATCTGTAAACGGCAGAAGAAATTTGGCATGCCGCCCTGGGTCCTCTCTAAATACTACCGCTGCACCATCGAGAGCGCCCTGACCGGTTGCATCGCGGCCTGGTACGGGAATTGCTCCGTCCACGACCCCATTCTACTTTGCACATTCTTCCACTGCAAATCTACCATTCCAGTGTTTTACTTGCTNATCTACCATTCCAGTGTTTTACTTGCTATATTGTATTTACCTCGCCACCATGGCCTTTTTTTTTGCCTTTACCTCCCTTATCTCACCTCATTTGTTCACATTGTATATAGACTTATTTTTCTACTGTATTATTGACTGTATGTTTTGTTTATTCCATGTGTTATTCTGTGTTGTATGTGTCGAATTGCTATGCTTTATCTTGGCCAGGTCGCAGTTGCAAATGAGAACTTGTTCTCAACCAGCCTACCTGGTTAAATAAAGGTGAAATAAATCAAATTTAAAAAACACCATGCGAGTGCATGGAAGAGTAGCTGCTGCATGTGCAGAAGTTAATGGGGATTTTAAAAAACTAAACTGAACCATGCTGTCACTCATTTCCAGCCTTGACCTTGTACATACTACAGCACTTCAAGTCTATTCTCCATAATTTCAATGATTGAATAACTGTGGTATTCTCTCTCTGTGGATGGAGGACTGTGGCTGACTATATGCACATCTTACTGGCTGTGTTAATTTTGTGGGAGTTTAAGTGGATCCCTTGGAGTTTGGTCATTAATTGGAGTTTAGTCATTTGTGTTTGGTCCAGAACATTCCGCTGACCACACCACTCTCTTTCTCGAGGCCGATAAAACAGCAAACTGTTCAGCCAAGTTTCCTACATTTACCATGTTGCGCTCTATACAGCAACAATGCATGCTAGAAATCGTTAAAGGGAAATTTCACCGCTCAATTACACTTTGCACCAGTATGTGTCATAGAAATCGAGAATTTCCTCACTACACGCAAATATGAGTGTTTCTGCATCTCATTGGTAGAAACGGGTCATCTACATTGCTTGGTTGTAAGCAAACCACAATATCCAGAATTCATAGCGATTTCAGTGGAGTTGCATCCAGTTGAATACTCCGGTGGAGAAATATCTAAATGTATGTGTTTGTAGCCAGCACTTTCAGCCGAAGGATTTCGATATGGACCTGAAGTCTCAACTGATGAGGTTGCCAGGACATCGAACGTTTTAAAGTGATGCTATTCCATTGATTTCCCCCTTCACATCAAAGAGGAAAGGTACCCCATCAGCACAGCAGAAAAGAAGTCGAGCTGAGATAGCGTAGCTAACTACGTTTGTTTATCTAAACCAAAATCTAACTAGCTAGCTTTCATAATACGCTGGCTAGACATTCCAAAGCAAATCAATGTAATTAGCTAGCAGCTATCTGGTAAAGTGATTTGTAACTTTGCAAGCTAACATTAGCTACATTAGGTTACGTGTGCTACAGCCTACCGGTTCGTAGCTAGCTAGCTAACTAACAGTACCGTAGAGGCGAACGTGACTATGTATTCGATCCCATCAACATCTGCAGCGGCATCAACACCAAGCTCAGCACCAGGAACTAGTGTAAGTTACCTTTGCTAAATCTTTCCATGATGAGTAAATAAATATACTGGAGCTAGGCGTATACATGGTCCCCGTCTTGTTGTCATGGCTAGTGTGTTTACAAGTAGGCTACAACTTCTACTGTCGTTTTCTCTGTGTAGTGGAGGCTTAGTTGATTGTTCATACAAGGCTTGAAGTCTACATTGGAGAAAATGAGGTATTAGTATGGAGGGGATGGTGTGGGTGACTGACGTGTGTGTGTGTGAAGGTTAATCTATTGACGTGAGGGGGGTGGGTGGATATAGTACCTTGTTTGAGTGTGTATTGATGGGGGACACATTTGTAGAATGTTGGCTAATCACTAATACTGAGTGTCCTACATATTCTTTGGCATGGGTGAGAGGGGCTGTTAGTGTACTCTTCCAACATATGTACTGTATTGTTGGCAGTGCTTGTCTACTCAACAGCACAACTGTAGGCACTCATATAGAACAATACACAACTGGACTGTCTACAAGTCAAGCCCCCATCAAACGTTTCACATCTTTGCTAACAGTCCATCTCAATGCCCCATTATTGACTCTAACAGAACACATACTGTACCAGGCTACTGTATCCTTTTTTGGTTCAAGTTTTATTGGTCGTATGTACGGGATACGCGTGGTATACATCATCCCAAAAATGTTTTACTTGCAGGTTCCTTCACGATAATGCAACAACAATGAGACATTTTTAAAGATAAGAATACAAACATAAAGTAAATGGCAGTAGAATATAATAAACATTTTACCATAAGTATTATACAGGAAGGCACAATGTATAGTACAATATTTACATGTGTATTGGAAAAGGGGGGGTGTGAGGGGCAAGTGTATACATTGAGCAGTATAATAAGAGTTTGGTAGCAGTAGTTGTGATGTGTGCTAAGGTGCAGAGAATCAAAGCAGGTGGTCAGTCAAGTTTAGGTGTTCAGCAGTCTTGTAGATATCAACATGCTCAGAGAGTTTCTATCAGACCTCATTCTCCGATACCATCTGCCTGACGATAAGGGAGAGAACAACTTGCGTCTGGTGTGTGTGGGGTCCTTGATGATGCTGCGGGACTTCCTCAAGCACCGTTTCGAGGTAGATATCCTGGATGAGTGGAAGCATGGTCCCAGTGATGTACTGGGCCGTCTTCACCACCTGCTGGAGGGCCTTGCGGTCGTGGACGGAGCAATTCCCGTACCAGGCCACGATGCAACCGGTCAGGGCGCTCTCGATGGTGCAGCGGTAGTATTTAGAGAGGACCCAGGGCGGCATGCCAAATTTCTTCTGCCGTTTACAGATGAACATGGTTTCTTGTATGGTTACACATCCTCATGATCAGTCTTTGTTTTACACATCCTCATCAGTATTCATGTCTTTCCAGGAGACTTGCAGTACAAACACATCTTCTGCAAGAGGTCGGCACAGTGGGTGGTGAAGAAAGTGTATGAGCCCAGAACCCACCACTTCAGGGAGAGGCTTGTCC
>NW_019942869.1:29860-38043 GCF_002910315.2 Salvelinus sp. IW2-2015 | reverse complement strand
GTGTGAGTGACACGGGAGTGGGGTGCAATTAAGGTCACAGTTATGAAAACTTAGGACACTAAAGAGGCCCTTTCTAACTGACTCTGAAAAACACAAAAAGAAAAATGCCAAGGGGTCCCTGCTCATTCTGCGTGAACGTGCCTTAGGCATGCTGCAAAGGAGGCATGAGGACGCAGATGTGCCAAAGCAATAAATTGCAATGTCCGTACTGTGAGAGCGCTAAGACAGCGCAACAGGGAGACAGGACGGACAGCTGATCGTCCTCGCAGTGGCAGACAACGTGTAACAACACTGCACAGGATCAGTACATTCCGAACATCATCAACCTGCAGGACAGGTACATGATGGCAACAACAACTGCCCGAGTTATACCAGGAACGCACAATCCCTCCATCAAGTGCTCAGACGGTCAGCAATAGGCTGAGAGAGGCTGGACTGAGGGCTTGTAGGCCTGTTGTAAGGCAAGGTCCTCACCAGACATCACCGGCAACAACGTCGCCTAATGGGCACAAACCCACCGTCGCTGGACAACACAGGACTGGCAAAAAGTGCTCTTCACTGACGAGTCGCGGTTTTTGTCTCACCCAGGGGTGATGGTCAGATTCAACGTTTATCGTCGAAGGAAATGAAGCGTTACACCGAGGCCTGTAGTCTGGAGCGGAAATCGAGGTGGAGCGTCCGTCATGGTCTGGGGCGGTGTGTCACAGCATCATCGGACTGAGCTTGTTGTCATTGCAGGCAATCGCAACGCCTGTGCGTTACAGGGAAGACATCCTCTCCTCATGTGGTACCCTTCCTGCAGGCTCATCATGACATGACCTCCAGCAATGCAATGCCACAGCCATACTGCTTGTTCTGTGGCGTGATTTCCTGCAAGACAGGAATGTCAGTGTTCTGCCTTGGCCAGAGAAGAGCCCAGGATCTCAATCCATTGAGCACGTCTGGGACCTGTTGGATATCGGAAGGTGAGGGCTAGGGCCATTCCCCCAGAAATGACATAGAACTTGCAGGTGCCTTGGTGGAAGAGTGGGGTAACATCTCGCAACAAGAAACTGGAAAATCTGGTGCAGTCCATGAGGAGGAGATGCACTGGCAGTACTTAATGCAGCTGGTGGCCAACACCAGATACTGACTTACTTTTGATTTTGACCCCCCTTTGTTCAGGGACACGTTATTCTGTTTCTGTTAGTCACATGTTGGTGGAACTTGTTTCAGTCTTGTTCAGTTTATGTCTCAGTTGTTGAATCTAATGTTCATACAAATATTTACACATGTTAAGTTTGCTGAAAATAAACGCAGTTGACAGTGAGAGAACATAATTTTTTTTGTTTAGTTTATGGATATAATGGTGTTTGATCAAAAGTTTTATATAATACTTTTTTAAACCTCTTAAGGATCGGCCCCTTTTTCCCAATTTTCGCCTAAAATGACATACCCAAATCTAACTGCCTGTAGCTCAGGCCCTAAAGCAAGGATATGCATATTCTTGGTACCATTTGAAAGGAAACACTTTGAAGTTTGTGGAAATGTAAAAGGAATGTAGGAGAATATAACACTTTATATCTGGATAAAGATTACTACAAAGAAAAAAAACTTTTTTTTTTTTGTATCATCTGTGAAATGCAAGAGAAATGCCATAATGTATTCCAGCCCAGCTGCAATTTAGATTTTGGCCACTAGATGGCAGCAGTGTATGTGCACCGTTTTGGACTGATCCAATGAACCATTGTATTTCTGTTCAAAATTTAGTATCAAGACTGCCCAAATGTGCCAAATTTGTTTATTAATAACTTTTCATGTTCCAAGCGGTGCACTCTCCTCAAACAATAGCATGGTTTTCTTTCACCTTTAATAGTTACTGTAAATTGGACAGTGCAATTAGATTAACAAGAATTTAAGCTTTTTACCAATATCAGATATGTCTATGTCCTGGGAAATTTTCTTGTTACTTACCACCTCATGCTAATCGCATTAGCGCACGTTAGCTCAACCGTCGCGCAGGGGCCCCACCAATCATGAAGAAGTTTTAAAGTGTAGTGACTAGATGATTACAGCTGCACCAGAAAGCAATAAAGTGTTGTCTTCAACTTCTGGATCTATTAATTGTGAAATTCATTAAATGTACCTGTATTTGGATAAACTAGCTACAATCTTAATTCTAAAACAAGTGATGCAGGGAGTTGGTGTATCATTTCAACTTTCATTTGTTGGCAAGTAAACATGTTTCAATAAAACAGTAGATTAGTCTATCAATATAGCAAATAAGTAGACATGGCTTCTATTTAAGAAAAAGTTTATTTTCTCTGGAGACCGAGGTGAATTAGCACAGCAGTATGTAGGAATAGTTATGGCAATGTATGACATACTGTATATACAGTAGAATAAAAATATACTACTAATGTCTATAATAAATACTACAGTTCTACAGTGGGAATACTTGCATATGGTGGTTTTGGGTGGTTCAGAGTCACTTTGATAAATGGGCAGATTGTTTTCTGGGTCCTTTCACATCTCCTCTTGAGAATCATTAACTTCTTTGTATCCAAGCGGTATTGTCTGAGAAAGACAAAAACGCTATAAGACATTCACGGGCAATTGCTGTGTACTGTCTGTTCCTACTGTAGCAGCATGGTGTAGAATATGAGACATCTCACAGACACATGTTAGCTAGCTAGCTATAACACACAGGTATAGTTACTCCAAGACTAATAGGTATAGCAAACAAAGCTAGCTAGCCAAACTTGGCTAGCTTGGCTTGTAGTGGTACTAGCAAGCCCCGTTATAGCCGAATCGATCACGGAATTGTACTGTACGAAACAACACTGCCTTGTGTAAAAAGAGAGCTTATGTTGCTAGCTAGCTGCCGACACCAAAACAACTTACTGGTTTGTCATTTGCCCTGCTTGCTGGTCTCACTATTCTTTTTATCACTGTCTCAACGCCTCTTCTGTGTATTCCTGTTCATGTATGTATGTTCCTTTGTAAAATAACATTTAAAAAAATGTTTTGTCGTCCAGCTCTTCTTGGAAAGAGGAATTATCAGAGGAAAATTCTCTGGTATCCTGGGAATACCAGAGAATTTATTGAAAGTTCCCCGAATTTTGTAACTCTAGGTACGACATCTCACTCATATTCTCTTAGAACCGGGGTTACGTGAGTAACCTTGAGTTGTATTTCAAATACTGGTTTCGATGTCTCACTATTGGATATGGCCAACTCCTGTAACGCGGACATGCTCTCCTGAAGACAGTCTAGTTCCAACAGCATCACCTCTCAGAGGTTGCGAACGTGAGGGAGTATGCCCCAAAAAATGTGCAGTCACATCCAGTCAGTAAAGACCTTGGTCATAGAGGGGCTCGAAGATAAGGGATAAGACTGTTACCTCGCTCACTTAGAGTGGAGGGTGTCAGGTCTAGGAGAGGGGAAAGCTTAAGGCATTACTCTTGAGAGGGTGTTCCGGTGCTTCCACCCACAGTGGTGTGTAACCACCATATAGGGACGGGGTTCTCCAAAACCCTCAGGGTTGTCGCTTTCTAACAGTCTGTCTTTTGAGTCAGTCTGGTTAGATGCGGAGGGCGAGCTCTCAGGAACAGGTTTGAAGTGCTAGTACGTGCGTGTCATGCACACCCCAGGGCCTGATAACGTCACAGGGTGGCACAGGGCAGAGAGTGTGTCCCATTGCTGAGATATCCTCATAATGCATATGGGCATAATATTTATTTCAAAACATGCCTGATCCCCTTGGACTGCGTCCCTAGCAGATGGCAATGGGTATGGCTATACCATGTCACTGAGCAGGGATTTTGCATGAGAGTGGCCAACGGAATGAAATAAGGCACCAATAGGTGTAGCTTAAAGGAAGAAGGAAACATGCTGGTAACCCAGATGTCCTAATCCTATGTGTCTGGTCTGTCTTAGCCCTACCCCGGAGGAAAGGGCTGACGAGCAAAAATGTCCTCAGCAGCTTACAAGTGCCCGACTGTGTGAACCAAGTGCAGGTAAGAATGGGACAAGGAAAAAATGCCAGAGTGTGGTAGACTTGAGATGGCTGTTTGTGGCTTCCCAGCAAAGTATGAATAATGGAATTCTGTATTGACTGTTTTCTATTTTTCAATTAATAGAGCTAAGTTGCCATAAGATTTCCCCAAAAAGTGAACCCCGGAAACCTGTTTTCCAGTTTATCATATGAAAACAGGAAATTGTCAGGTCTCTTCCCTGCCTTACCCACCTAGAGTGGAAGCCATGGTTATGACAAATGGCAATCTGTCATCCAGCTCCGTAAGTCACAAGACCAGAGGGAGAGCGGACATGTTGAGTTTCGTCCTGGCTCAAAACCTGAGAAGGTGCCAAGGGCATAGCTGGAGGGGGGATGGCACTTGGGGTTAAGAGTGCACATNGCTGTGTACTGTCTGTTCCTACTGTAGCAGCATGGTGTAGAATATGAGACATCTCACAGACACATGTTAGCTAGCTAGCTATAACACACAGGTATAGTTACTCCAAGACTAATAGGTATAGCAAACAAAGCTAGCTAGCCAAACTTGGCTAGCTTGGCTTGTAGTGGTACTAGCAAGCCCCGTTATAGCCGAATCGATCACGGAATTGTACTGTACGAAACAACACTGCCTTGTGTAAAAAGAGAGCTTATGTTGCTAGCTAGCTGCCGACACCAAAACAACTTACTGGTTTGTCATTTGCCCTGCTTGCTGGTCTCACTATTCTTTTTATCACTGTCTCAACGCCTCTTCTGTGTATTCCTGTTCATGTATGTATGTTCCTTTGTAAAATAACATTTAAAAAAATGTTTTGTCGTCCAGCTCTTCTTGGAAAGAGGAATTATCAGAGGAAAATTCTCTGGTATCCTGGGAATACCAGAGAATTTATTGAAAGTTCCCCGAATTTTGTAACTCTAGGTACGACATCTCACTCATATTCTCTTAGAACCGGGGTTACGTGAGTAACCTTGAGTTGTATTTCAAATACTGGTTTCGATGTCTCACTATTGGATATGGCCAACTCCTGTAACGCGGACATGCTCTCCTGAAGACAGTCTAGTTCCAACAGCATCACCTCTCAGAGGTTGCGAACGTGAGGGAGTATGCCCCAAAAAATGTGCAGTCACATCCAGTCAGTAAAGACCTTGGTCATAGAGGGGCTCGAAGATAAGGGATAAGACTGTTACCTCGCTCACTTAGAGTGGAGGGTGTCAGGTCTAGGAGAGGGGAAAGCTTAAGGCATTACTCTTGAGAGGGTGTTCCGGTGCTTCCACCCACAGTGGTGTGTAACCACCATATAGGGACGGGGTTCTCCAAAACCCTCAGGGTTGTCGCTTTCTAACAGTCTGTCTTTTGAGTCAGTCTGGTTAGATGCGGAGGGCGAGCTCTCAGGAACAGGTTTGAAGTGCTAGTACGTGCGTGTCATGCACACCCCAGGGCCTGATAACGTCACAGGGTGGCACAGGGCAGAGAGTGTGTCCCATTGCTGAGATATCCTCATAATGCATATGGGCATAATATTTATTTCAAAACATGCCTGATCCCCTTGGACTGCGTCRRTAGCAGATGGCAATGGGTATGGCTATACCATGTCACTGAGCAGGGATTTTGCATGAGAGTGGCCAACGGAATGAAATAAGGCACCAATAGGTGTAGCTTAAAGGAAGAAGGAAACATGCTGGTAACCCAGATGTCCTAATCCTATGTGTCTGGTCTGTCTTAGCCCTACCCCGGAGGAAAGGGCTGACGAGCAAAAATGTCCTCAGCAGCTTACAAGTGCCCGACTGTGTGAACCAAGTGCAGGTAAGAATGGGACAAGGAAAAAATGCCAGAGTGTGGTAGACTTGAGATGGCTGTTTGTGGCTTCCCAGCAAAGTATGAATAATGGAATTCTGTATTGACTGTTTTCTATTTTTCAATTAATAGAGCTAAGTTGCCATAAGATTTCCCCAAAAAGTGAACCCCGGAAACCTGTTTTCCAGTTTATCATATGAAAACAGGAAATTGTCAGGTCTCTTCCCTGCCTTACCCACCTAGAGTGGAAGCCATGGTTATGACAAATGGCAATCTGTCATCCAGCTCCGTAAGTCACAAGACCAGAGGGAGAGCGGACATGTTGAGTTTCGTCCTGGCTCAAAACCTGAGAAGGTGCCAAGGGCATAGCTGGAGGGGGGATGGCACTTGGGGTTAAGAGTGCACATCCCCCATTTTGCCATGTGAGCGAAGACCTGAAAAAGCACTGCTACACAGGAAATATTACCAACCCAATGCAGATGTGCCTCCCCATTGTTGTGCGAGGCCGAGAGGGGGAGGGACGGCTTCAACCGCAGCAAATTACTGTTTAACTACAGGTTTGCCTCTTAGCAGGTGCTACACTGAAAACATTTAAATCTAAGTAAGATTAAATATCTTAAATCAAGACAATATATGCTTGTTTTTTGTCTGACAAGATATTGCTTATCTTTCACTTGTTTCAAGCTTTTTTGTCCTTAATGATCCTAATAAGATAATATAACTTGTTACTGAGATTGTATTACTGGTTCTGAGTAACTTAATGCTCGAAACTAGAATTACCAGAATTATAAAGCTGTTTGATCAACACTGACAAGTACAAAGCTGCTTTGTCAAAGTCAGAATTTCTTATTTCAAGCATCTCATCCTTTTCATCTCTTCACATATTAAGAACAGATAATGACCAAATGGAATTCACTGTTTTATTGTCAATCACAGCATAGAAATCATGTAGACAAAATATAGTACAGAACAAAGACAGTACACTTTTCATATCTGGGGAACACAATGAGTCATTTGAACTGTTGTACAATTCTATTACATCCCCAAGACGGTATTTGACTTGTACATATGTTTGGCTCTTGTTGCTAATTGTGTAATAAGAGGTCAAATCAATCAGCTTCTCAGCCTCCACTAACTCAGTGGCCTGTGCAAGGTGTGGGACCTCAACTTGATAAGCCATGACGTTTCTATCAAAGCATATAGTTTGAAATGGTTGATATTCCAAACAATAAAGCCTAGAATCAACAAAAAATATGTTTTTGACCTTTCCAAATTCTGGCATATTACCTTTCAGTACTTTGGCAAAGATCATGGACTTCTGAGTTATATATTTATTACAAGCCATTTGACTGATACAGCATGGTTTACTTCATTGAAAACTAGGAAGTCCCTACATTTTCAACATAAATATTGTAGATCTTTATCCTCTGATACAGGTCCCATCTCCCTTTCATTTGAAAAAATTGGGTGCATTGAACTGTCAACATTCTGGCAGCTCTCATATATTTGGTTCTGATTGATCAAAGACTTGCAAATATTTTTTAAATTGAGCTTGGAAGCCCATTGTTTAAAGAAACAATGTTTAGACTCGATCCGCATACACATATGTCTAACCATTGGACCCAATGACTTTATCTGTGACGGCAAATGTATCATATAATGCTGTTTAGGTGTAACATTGAGGCCTGGAAAAAGCTCCTTCCAATGCTTCAAATGATTTTCAATGAGTAACTTCAAACTAGACACAGTCACAATGGAAAGAACAGGTGCAAATACTATCTGTACAATCTCTATTAGCTCAATTATCAGTCGTATATACACTACTCAAAAACATAAAGGGAACACTAAAATAACACATCCTAGATCAATCTGCAATGCCTTTGGTTTCTCTGAAAATAAGGAATGTGATTTTAGAAGAGCACCATCAACAATGTCATGAAAAAAACTTTCCCTGCACATCTGGGGTCCTTTTTCAACCAGACAAAATCCTTGGGTGTGATAAGAACTGTTCTAGACTTTTGACTAATGGTACATAATGAAATCATTTGTCTTTGATGAAAATGTCTTTTGATCCTCCACATTTGATCCTGCATATGGTTCGAGCAATGTGAATTTCCTCTACGTCCAAACAGCTGAACTGCTTCTTAATAACACTGTCCTGTCTAAATGTTGCTGCAACGCCAGCAAAAGGCCCAATGAAATTGTCAAATACATCCATTGCATCTTTTTCAAGTTGACCTGACGTGCTTCCTGAATGCTTCTTTAGCACTGCCTCCATCTGCTTCCTGAGGTTGTCCAATAGTGATGGTTGATACTGCTGTACCCCAGCAACAATGTCATTCAATGTCTTTCTGAAAATGAGAGAAAGAGAGAGAGAGAGAGAGAGAGAGAGAG
>NW_019942869.1:9834-28405 GCF_002910315.2 Salvelinus sp. IW2-2015 | reverse complement strand
AGTCCGTCTGTGCCTTTTCTATTTCATCACACTGTCTGACATGCTTCTCCAATGTCCTTTTAGTATATGCATCCTCATTGAAGTGTGACTGCATGCCCTCAAAAGAACCCTCACAGTGTCTGCACTTACTGTAGGCAAAGCCCACACCCTCTTTACACCCTGCTAGTTCATGTTGTGCCAGGGTGTCTCCACAGAGAGAGACCATGGCACCATATATCGTTTCTCTCCGTTAATAGTTAGCATTTTAACCCCACTGTACAATGCATCCATGTCTTCCTTGATTCTATTCAATATTACATCTACACCAGATTGAGGGAGGTCTGCTGATCTTGCCATGGCAAGTAGCCTGATAGCAGCCAGTTTAGACCTGTATTTTGGATTTATATTTCCTAGGGTGTAGTACACCATTAACAACTTGTTTTTTGATGCAAAGGATCCTAGTAGATTACATAGCTCTATTTCATCCGCGTACAGAACAATCTGCAATGCCTTTGGCTTCTCTGAAAATAAGGAATGTGATTTTAGAAGTGCACCATCAACAATGTCATGAAAACTTTCTCTGCACATCTGGGGTCCTTTTTCAACCATAGACAAAATCCTTGGGTGTGATAAGAACTGTTCTAGACTTTTGACTAATGGTACATAATGAAATCATTTGTCTTTGATGAAAATGTCTTTTGATCCTCCACATTTGATCCTGCATATGGTTCGAGCAATGTGAATTTCCTCTACGTCCAAACAGCTGAACTGCTTCTTAATAACACTGTCCTGTCTAAATGGTGTTGCAACGCCAGCAAAAGGCCCAATGAAATTGTCAAATACATCCATTGCATCTTTTTCAAGTTGACCTGATGTGCTTCCTGAATGCTTCTTTAGCACTGCCTCCATCTGCTTCCTGAGGTTGTCCAATAGTGATGATTGATACTGCTGTACCCCAGCAACAATGTCATTCACACCTTTCTGAAAATGAGAGAGAGAGAGATCCCTATGATATTCATGTATACCTATGATATTCAGATTTTTCTTATGACATATTCATTAACATAAGGACATAAGGGAACAACAATAGTAAGGTGGAAAACCTAGCAGTGAGAATGAACTCAACCATCACTGAACCATTGCAGAATGCTCTGCATAATGTAACAAACCAAATGCTGTGCTCTGTTCAGAAAAAGCATATTACCTGTGAGACGATGCTTGGCTCAGATCCTAAAAGAATGTTGACATTGAATGTAGTATCCTGACATGTGCAGGCTGGACATTACTAGTTCATGACAAGTATAATGTTTGTGACAGGAGAAGTGGTTGTGAAGACTGACTATGAATGCCACCAACCGAGTAACTTACTTGTTGCACTGTGACAGCTCCATGTTGGTCAACGCCCCGTTGCCCTTCATCTGAGTCAGGTGTATGGAGTTGCTGATCAGTGATGCTGGAGTTAGCTAGAAGKTGATCGGGTTGAATGTTGTCCTGTGTACAACACATCAAAGAAGCAGATTGTTATTTGAAATTGCATTTAGTTTCACCAATAGAGCTATTTAAGTGTTTTGTTCCTATTTATCATTGATCATTTTCACATTAACCCAGCTTTAGCCATGAGAGTCATTATAGCTAAAATTATCGAATCGGAGTTTGGTCCGTGTATCGTCCATTCATTAAATCATTTTTTTAAATCAAGAAAACAAAAAAAAAAAATGCTAGCTAGCTACTTGTTCCGGTGGTACTTGGCTTTCCTCCGATGGCTGTTCATCTGGTCGGGTGCCTTCAAGTAGGTGTTGAAGGTGGCTTCTCTTTACATGATGATAGAAGGAATTGTACACTCTATATTCCTCAGTGCATCCGTCAATACCACAGAGCAACCAGAAATCAGGGCTGCGACTTTGCAATCTATTGATATGGCTCAATTACAGTTTCAATGAAAAAGTAATACAAACGCAGCAGATAACACACCGCCAAAGCATCTTGAACGTTACTAAAAGCAAAAGCAAGTGAAACGTTCCCACTGCTTTCGATGAAAAGGGCGGAAGGAACTGAAAATGATGTTCACAAGTATTTATAATACGACCAAGTAATTTGATTGTAGTAGAGTACAACAGCACTGGAAATTTTAACTATACATGTATCACTCCGCTTTACAGGTGTTCTAATAACCGTTAATTACATTAACGATCGTTATCTATCTTAGATTGTAACAAACTTCGCACCGCAAAGATGAACATTGTTCCACAAATAACATTTGAGTCTTATATTTGATTTCACCTTTATTTAACCAGGTAGGCTAGTTGAGAACAAGTTCTCATTTACAACTGCGACCTGGCCAAGATAAAGCAAAGCAGTTCGACACATACAACAACACAGAGTTACACATGGAATAAACAAACAAAACAAAAAAGTATATATACAGTGTGTGCAAATGAGGTAGGATAAGGGAGGTAAGGCAATAAATAGGCCATGGTGGCGAAATAATTACAGTATAGCAATTAAACACTGGAATGGTAAGATGCAAAGGATGTGCAATAGAGATACTGGGTCAAAGGAGCAGATAAATAAATACAGCTTAGATGAAGAGTAGTTGGACTGGGCTATTTACAATGGCTATTTATTTAAAAACAGTTGCATTTATCTTGAGCTGCTCTGCAGCTGGTGCTTTAAAGCTATGAGCGAAGATATGAGTCTCCAAGCCTTCAGGATTTTTGCGTTCATTCCAGTCATTTGGCAGCAGAGAATGGAAAGGAAAGGCGGCCAAGGAAAGATTGGCTTGGGGTGAGCCACTGGATAATTTTGCTGATCGCGTGCTACGAAGTGCTGTCTGCTAATGTGACCAGTGAGCTTAATAGTGCGGCTTACCTAGCATGTCCAGACTTGAAAATGCCTTGGCCAGTGGTATGTCGGCGCGTGTATGAGCGAGGCCAGCTAACCGAGATCGTACAGTCGCATTGGGTAGTATTGTGGCTTGTGAACAAAACGGTGGCATATTATGACTGCATCCAATTTTGAGTAGAGTGTTGAGGCTATTTTGTAAATATGACATTCGCCGAATCGATGATCGGTAGATGGTCAGTTTTACAGGTATTGTTGTGCCAGCATAAGTGATACGATGCTTTGTTGCGAAAAGGAACCGATTCTAATTTAATTTGGATTGGAAGATGCTTAATGTGAGTCTGGAAGGAGAGTTTACAGTATAACCAAACACACTAGGTATTTGTTAGTATCCAAATATTATAAGTCAGAACCGTCCAGAGTAGTGATGCTGGACGGGCGGCAGGTGCGGGCAGTATGGTTGAAGAGCATGCATTTAGTTTACTTGCATTAAGAGCAGTTGGAGGCCACGGAAAGGAGAGTTGTATCATTGAAGCTCGTCTGAGGTTAGTTACACAGTGTCCCAAAGAAGGGCCAGAGGTATTCAGAATTGGTGTCACTCTGACGTAAGTTGGATCAGAGTAATGACCAGCAGTCACAGCGACACATCAATTATATTACAGAAGAAGAGTTGGCCCGAGAATTGAACCCTGTGGCACCCCCATAGAGGACTTTAGTAGTTAAATTATGAATGGTTGTCAGGAGAGGACGATAACGGGTGTAGACCTCAACATACAGTAGCAAGCTAGTGTGTAGGAAAAGTTTATGTGGCTGCTGCAACAGTGCCAGTCCAGCTTGTGGAAATATTGGTTCCAGGTCCAGTTGCAGTGACCCAGTCCAGTTGTCAACTAGTTTGACTCATGTTCCAGTTGTGGAGACTACTGCTGTCCCAGTCCAGTTGTTGAGAACTATGTGTCCATTCCAGTTGGGAACTCTTGTGCCCAGTCAATTTGTGAACTACTAAGAGTCCGTACAGTTGTGACACATGTGTTCCCAGTCCACGTTACGTGCAACATTGTTCCAATCAGTTGTGGAACTCTGTGTCCTCAGTCATCAGTTGTGTTTGCAACTATGATCTTCGCAGTCAGTGATGTGAACTATGTGTCCAGTGCCAGTGTGGAACTATGTTCCCAGTCAGTGTGGAACTCTGTGTCCCAGTCCCGGGAGTTGTGAACTCTAGTGTGCCAGTCCAGTTTTGGAACTATGGTGTGTCTGGGCGGACGCAATATGATGATTAAAATCAATATCACAAATCATAATTTTTGTCCTATTACTGTTAACATAATAATGGCGCTTGTAATAACTGTTGTCTAAAAGCTAATATCACATCCGAGTTTGCTGTATATACTCTTGACACTATTTTATTGCGCGCTCTTCTGCTACCACGGATACAGCCATGCTCAATATTCAGCACTCCCGTTTCGTGTGATATTGCTTAACTACGATGTACTTGTCATATACCATGTATCTAGCTTAAGGGATGCTATTATAAAAGCGTCAATATGACGTTCTGAATTTAGTCCTAACAACACCCATGACATGAAGATGATTGTGATGCACAACTATCCGGATGGATCTATGTTAAGCTCGCGATCGCTATGTATTAAAGTTATATTCATTTGTTATTTTTACCCATCTACCTTTCTCCTTATCGCAGGTAACATTTAGCTAACGTCATTTGAATTGGAAAGATGGCAAAATCATTAGCATGCTTAATTTAATATGTAACTCGTGTGAATGTTAGCCAGTTATTAATTAACTTCACGAACCGGCCATGTCGTTGAAACCACATTGAACTTTGGTTAGATTTGTATGCTGCTTTACTTGGTCAAGAAATAGTGCTTAGATCGGTTTGAGTTCATTCTAATGCTAGGTTGTCCACCGTGTGATGTGTGATCTGTGTGAGTTACTTTATTCATCAAGAACCCTCTGGCATATCATCACGGTCATCACATATGTATGTGCTCTCCAACCTCTATTGATACATCCCCACACTCTCTCGATACTCTCTCTCTCTCTCTCTCTCTCTCTCTTTCTCTCATTTTCAGAAAGACATTGAATGACATTGTTGCTGGGGTACAGCAGTATCAACCATCACTATTGGACAACCTCAGGAAGCAGATGGAGGCAGTGCTAAAGAAGCATTCAGGAAGCACGTCAGGTCAACTTGAAAAAGATGCAATGGATGTATTTGACAATTTCATTGGGCCTTTTGCTGGCGTTGCAGCAACATTTAGACAGGACAGTGTTATTAAGAAGCAGTTCAGCTGTTTGGACGTAGAGGAAATTCACATTGCTCGAACCATATGCAGGATCAAATGTGGAGGATCAAAAGACATTTTCATCAAAGACAAATGATTTCATTATGTACCATTAGTCAAAAGTCTAGAACAGTTCTTATCACACCCAAGGATTTTGTCTGGTTGAAAAAGGACCCCAGATGTGCAGGGAAAGTTTTTTTCATGACATTGTTGATGGTGCTCTTCTAAAATCACATTCCTTATTTTCAGAGAAACCAAAGGCATTGCAGATTGATCTAGGATGTGTTATTTTAGTGTTCCCTTTATGTTTTTGAGTAGTGTATATACGACTGATAATTGAGCTAATAGAGATTGTACAGATAGTATTTGCACCTGTTCTTTCCATTGCGACTGTGTCTAGGTTGAAGTTACTCATTGAAAATCATTTGAAGCATTGGAAGGAGCTTTTTCCAGACCGCAATGTTACACCTAAACAGCATTATATGATACATTTGCCGTCACAGATAAAGTCATTGGGTCCAATGGTTAGCTACTGCTACTCTCTGTTCATCATATATGCATAGTCACTTTAACCATTTCTACATGTACATACTACCTCAATCAGCCTGACTAATCGGAGTCTGTATGTAGCCTCACTACTTTTATAGCCTCGCTACTGTATATAGCCTGTCTTTTTACTGTTTTATTTCTTTACTTACCTATTGTTCACCTAACACATTTTTTGCACTATTGGCTAGAGCCTGTAAGTAAGCATTTCACTGTAAGGTCTACACCTGTTGTTTTCGGCGCACGTGACAAATAAACTTTGATTTGATGTGTATGCGTTTCGAGTCTAAAATTATTTTTTGAAACAATGGGCTTCCAAGCTCAATTTAAAAAATATTTGCAAGTCTTTGATCAATCAGAACCAAATATATGAGAGCTGCCAGAATGTTGACAGTTCAATGCACCCAATTTTTTCAAATGAAAGGGAGATGGGACCTGTATCAGAGGATAAAGATCTACAATATTTATGTGGAAAATTTAGGGACTAACTAGTTTTCAATGAAGTAAACCAAGCTGTATCAGTCAAATGGCTTGTAATAAATACATAACTCAGAAGTCCATGATCTTTGCCAAAGTACTGAATGGTAATATGCCAGAATTTGGACTTGTCAAAAACATATTTCTTGTTTATTCTAGGCTTTATTGTTTGGAATATCAACCATTTCAAACTATACGCTTTGATAGAAACGTCATGGCTTATCAAGTTGAGGTCCCACACCTTGCACAGGCCATGACGTTAGTGGAGGCTGAGAAGCTGGTTGATTTGACCTCTTATTACACAATTAGCAACAAGAGGCAAACATATGTACAAGTCAAATACCGTCTTGGGGATGTAATAGAATTGTACAAGAGTTTAAATGACTCATAGTGTTCCCCAGATATGAAAAGTGTACTGTCTTTGTTCTGTACTGTATTTTGACTACATGATTGCTGTGCTGTGATTGACAATAAAACAATGAATTCCATTTGGTCGTTATCTGTTCTTAATATGTGAAGAGATGAAAAGGATGAGATGCTTGAAATAAGAAATTCTGACTTTGACAAGGCAGCTTTGTACTTGTCAGTGTTGATCAAACAGCTTTATAATTCTGGTAATTCTAGTTTCGAGCATTAAGTTACTCAGAACCAGTAATACAATCTCAGTAACAAGTTATATTATCTTATTAAGATCATTAAGGACAAAAAAGCTTGAAACAAGTGAAATGCTCCAACATAAAAACTGCCTGATAAGAAGAAATATCTTGTCAGACAAAAAACAAGCATATATTGCCTTGATTTAATATATTTAATCTTACTTAGATTTCAATTTTTGCAGTGCTTTTGGTTGATGGTAGAACCCTTTTGGGTTCCATGTAGAATTCTTTCCACAGAGGGTTCCAAAAAAGGGTTCTACCTGGAACCAAAAAGGGTTCACCTATGGGGACAGCCGCAGAACCCTTTTTTCTAAGATTGTAGTCTGCTGAGTCGCCGGGGGTCTTGGGCCCCCAAAGTCAGCTTGTTGCCCCCTCCCTGCTGTGAGGCTAGGGTGAGTTGCAGTTACCAACGGGCTTCGACTTCTTTCTTACACATCACACTTCTGTAGCATGGCGGCGACAGCAGGGCCGAACAACTCTTTGGGTGTCACAGGGACATCCAGGAGCTCCACTTTCTCTTTGTCTGCTAAGCTTGTCCAGCTTAACAGACAAAGTGACCTTTCTTCCACCACCGTCAGGCTCATGGTGCGACCACAGACGGATGGCATTATGGGAGGCCTGGAGGTTTAGATCCGTAATCATACAGATCTCATCCCAAGCATCCTGATTCAGGGTCCAGTTGATTCAGTTGCTTCCCGACATCCTCCAGTAACTATGCCTGGTAAGCCAACACGTTAGGTGCTCTGATTGATAAGGCCAAGGCTTTGTACGTCTTATGAATAATGGAGGCTCTGTCTTTCCAGGGAGAGAAGTGCCAGTAGTGCTAGCAGCACTGCATGTGGGGTGGAGGTGGTCCGCCATTGACGGCTCCACCATGAGAGGGTTGCAACTCCCAGATTCTACCATATTGTGCATGTCCATGCTCGGGAAACCACTAGCCAGGATACTGCTGGTAAGGGGGCTTATCCCATGAGCTCCTAGCCTCTTTGAGACAGGATGGGACCGCAAGAAGTAGTTGCTTAGCAGGGGCTATGCGGGATGGTAGTCCTTTCCCATCATATAGGTCCCTTTCGGGGTCCTGGCTCCCCAAAAGAGCTTGCCACACAATATCAAGTCTGCCCGTTGTTCGCTTGCAAATGTTGAGTAGCCCGTACTCCAAGGGGATATCATCGGCTCCTCAGTCTTGGGGGCGGGGTGACCTCGGGGACTTAAGATGGGGGGAAAAATGGGGCCTTAACCCTCCATGTCAGTCACAAAGTCGACGAGACGCACGATATTAATCCCGTCGTGGTCTTCGACAATCCCCTAGCTCGACTTCCCCCGACACTTTGTTGTCAGAGAGCGAGAGTAGGGAATCAACTGGGCTCGGCTTTGGGGAGTTGAGCCTCCACCTCGGCTGAGAGGGGAGGGAGGGGGGGGGGGGTAGTAATAGCGGAGAGTTTTAGCCTCCTTTTCAAACCTGCTCTAGAGATCAATTTACAATGCTTACACGACTCTGGGTTATCGGCTGCTTCCTGAGCATGTTCTCTTCCCAGACAATTGATGCATAGAGCGTGAAAATCCTTCCCCGCTACCACAACAACGTGGTGGTTTGGGCGCTAGGCTCATCTAGGGATGGGGCAGAAGTGGCCATGGTGTCAAATAGAGCTGTGATGAAAACGGATGTTGTATACTGAATAAAAATCTAAACGCAACATGCAACAATTTCAAAGATTTTGCTGAGTCACTTTACATGTTGCATTTGTTTTTATACTGAACAAAAATATAATGTAAGTCTGGGCTTTAGTTAGGCATAAGCTAACTAGTAGAAGCCTTACAGGTAAAGCTAGCTACAACCGTGAAGATAGTGATGCATTAGCAAGCTATCCGCTACCCTTGCTAAGGCGCACTGTAGCTAGCACCGTGTTGGTCAAAGGCGTGTGCTAACCTGGTCAGCCGAAGCCTAATGGCGAGGGATAACCGAACCCATGTGGAGCTAGCTAGATGGAGACTGAAGATTAGAAGATGAATTATTTTCAAAACGAAAACATTTAGATCGGCACACAACTATCTACAGGAGCTGAAGTCCTATGTTTCGCAGCGTTAACCTCACAGTTTGCGTGAGAACAGTTCAGTAGGAAACCAGGAATTGAGTCAAGCTTAGTGAACGTATTCACTTCCGCAAGGATGAGAGGTGAGAATTACCAGTTTGGTGGGCGAGTGGCTCCCCTTATGGAGGAGAGGGGCTCACCCCATTCACCACTTGACCTGTCTGTCTCCAACAGACTCTGTGTGATTGGATACTTTGATCTTATGGACACGCTCAGGCGCATCCCATAGTAAGACATCGAAAATAGTATTTGATATGTAACTAGGTAATTCCTATAGACATCATAATATACCATAGTCTGAGTTAACCCTTGTATTTATTTTTTATTTCGCATGGTCTCTATGCACACTCACAGCCTCCACACACTCACGCACACTGACACTCCAACACACACATGCTGTAACATTCACTCACATTAACAGTATACTGACACTAGGCACACACTCAAATACAATTATAATTTACGCTGTTGATAATCTGTTTATCATATATTCTAATGACAAGTCACCTTTCCGCTATACATATCTACAGTGCCTTCAGAAAGTATTCACACCCCTTTACTTTTTCCAAATGTTGTTGAGTTACAGCTGATTTAAAAACGATTACATTTAGATTTGGTGTCACTGGCCTACACTCAATACCTCATTATGTCAAAGTGGAATTAAGTTTTTAGACATTTTTTACAAATTAATAAAAAATGAGAAGCTGAAATGTCTTGAGTCAGTAAGTATACAACCCCTTTGTTATGTCAAGCCTAAATAAGTTCAGGAGTAAAAATGTGTCACATAAATTGCATGGGCACAATACTAGTGTTTAACATGATTTTTTAATACTACCTCATCTCTGTACCTCATCATTATCTGTAAGGTCCCTCAGTCGAGCAGTACATCAGCACGATCAACAACATTGTACTTACTCCACAATACTATCCTCAATTACAGAGTGAAAAGAACAAAGCATGTACAGAATAAAACATATTCCAAAACATGCATCCTGTTTGCAATAAAGCACTAAAGTAAAACTGCAAAAAATGTGTCAAAGAAATTAACTTTGTCCTGAATACAAAGTGTTATGTTTGGGGCAAATTCATCACAACACATCACTGAGTACCACTCTTCATATTTTCAAGCATCGGCAAGGGATGGGCGATATGGCCAAAATATCATATCACATCACAGTATTTAAAAAAAGAGATTGAGATTTTAAAGAAGAAAAAAAAAAAAAAAAAAGTATTTGACAGTATTTTATGTTTTTGAGTAATAAAAGTTCAACATGTTCTTTATGAGTAGTATGAGTAGTATGACCCTAGGGTGGCAACACATCCAGTCTACATGATTTCAATGGGTATTTCTCCATTCTGATTGTTTTATACTGTTCAATTCTATTTGACTTGTGATTTAGAGAAAAACACTTTGGTGAACTGTTGGAATCATGGAAATTGAATGATTATTCTAATTCTATACTTAGAATATAATGGTGAATACAGTGTTGTTCAAAATGACTACGAATGAAAACGCCAGGGAGGAATTATTGTGACAGGGTAGTAACCAAAGTGTTTATAAGTGTTTCCTAGGGGACCCTGTAATATTTGGCTACATTGAATGTTCTCTCTTAGCTACTTCATGTAGCAAACATATTCTTGCTTCGCGTATTCCTCTTTGATTTAAAACAGTGGTTCCCAAACTTTTTATTGTCCCGTACCCCTTCAAACATTCAACTTCCAGCTGAGTACCCCCTCTACCACCAGGGTCAGCGTACTCTCAAATGTTGTTTTTTGCCGTCATTGTAAACCTGCCACACACACACTATACAATACATTTATTAAACATAAGAATGAATGTGAGTTTGTCACAACCCAGCTCGTGGGAAGTGACAGAGTGCTCTTATAGGACCAGGGCACAAATAATAATAGAATAATAATCAATAATTTTGCTCTTTATTTAACTATCTTACATATAAAAGCTTATTTGTTCATCGAAAATTGTGAATAACTCACCACAGGATGATGAGAAGGGTGTGCTTGAAAGGATGCACATAACTCTGCAATGGTGGGTTGTATTGGAGAGAGTCTCAGTCTTAAATCAGTTTCCACACACAGTCTGTGCCTGTATTTAGTTTTCTTGCTAGTGAGGGCCGAGAATCCACCCTCACATAGGTACGTGGTTGCAAAGGGCATCAGTGTCTTAACAGCGCCATTTGCCAAGGCAGGATACTCTGAGCGCAGCCCAATCCAGAAATCTGGCAGTGGCTTCTGATTTAAATCGAATTTTCACAGAACCGCTTGTTGCAATTTCGATGAGTCTCTCTTGTTCAGATATCGGTAAGTGGACTGTAGACAGGGCATGAAAGGGATAACGAATCCACTTGTTTGTGTCATCAGTTTCGGGACAGTACCTGCGTAAAAGCGCACCCAACTCACTCAGGTGCTTCGCTATATCACATTTGACATTGTCCGTAAGCTTGAGTTCATTTACAAAAAATCATACCATGATGGAAAGACCCGTGTGTTGTCCTTGTTAATGCAGACAGAGAAGAGCTTCAACTTCTTAATCATAGCCTCAATCTTGTCCCGCACGTTGAATATAGTTGCAGAGAATCCCTGTAATCCTAGATTCAAATAATTCAGGCGAGAAAAAACATCACCCAGATAGGCCAGCCGTGTGAGAAACTCGTCATCATGCAAGCGGTCACACAACTGAAAATTATGGTAGGTAAAGAAAACATTAAGCTTGTCTCTCAATTAAAAAAAAAAAGTGTCAATACTTTGCCCCTTGATAACCAGCGCAATTCTGTATGTTGTAAAAGTGTGACATGGTCTCTGCCCATATCATTAGATATGCAGAAAATACACAAGAGTTCAGGGGCCTTGCTTTAACAAAGTTAAATTTCATTTTCACTGTCGTGTCCAAAACATCTTTCAAGTTGTCAGGCATTCCCTTGGCAGCAAGAACCTCTCCGTGGATGCTGAAGTGTACCCATGTGTCATCAGAAGAACTGCTTGCATTACCACTCCACTATGTTTCCCTGTTATGGCTTTTGCGCCATCAGTACAGATACCAACATATCTTGACCACCTCATAAAGCTGTCAAGTACTTAAAAATTATCCTCTCCTGTTGTCCTGGTTTCCAGTGGTTAGCAGAAGAGGATGTCTTCCTTAATTGACCCCCCATAAACGTAACAGACATATACCAGGAGCTGTGAAAGGCCCGCCACATCTATTGACTTATCCAGCTGTAACGCATATAATTCACTGGCTTATATGCAAAGCAGTAATTGTTTCAAAACAGCTACTGCCATGTCACTGATACGTTGTGAAACAGTGTTGTTTGATGAAGACATTGTCTGTATAGTTTTTTTTTAACCTTTTCCCCCAGCATTGTCCCAGCCATATCCACGGCAGCAGGAAGAATTAAGTCCTCCACAATAGTATGGGGCTTGCCTGTCCTAGCCACTCTGTAGCTCACCATATAAAACACTTCTAGCCCCTTCTTATCAATGGTATCTGTTGCTTTTATACATGTCTTACTACTCAAAAAACATGTTTTGTTTCTAAATGTCTATGCAAGACTGAAGGTTTCATCGAGTTCTGAGAATACTTTTGCACATATAACACACTGTGGCTGAGGAAAGGCACTACTCCCAATATAAGTGAACCCCAAATCAACGTAGTTCTCATCATATTTGCGCCTCTTCGATGGTCCAACGTCCCTGTCTGTTGTTCGGTGCTAGGTAAGGGGGCAGTAGCTCTTCAGCTGCATCATATTCACAAATATCAGTGTCCATGCTAGCTGGGCTAACAACAAATGTAGAATTACTGATGCTAGCATTGGATGTGCTCGAGGAAGCAGAAGAACTTGTATTGTCGACAGGTGCAGGTGTAGTACTGCTGGTAGTAGCAGTACTACCAGTAGAGCTGGTATGTGTCTCTATGGACGTGGTACTTTTTTAACCATTTATCAATTTTTGAGCAAACGGAATGAGCAGCAGCTACGTTTGGCTACATACGGACCGTTAGTGTAATTCCTGCGAGAGAGTAACGGTTAATGTGATTTGATGTTAATTATTTGACTAGGTTACCTGTATTTGATATTGTGTTATTTCGCTGAACACTAGATGGTTTGATTGTATTTTTGCCAGTGAAACGAGGCTACTCAGGTCGAGAAAAAAACCTCACCCAAATGTATAGCCCCGATGGAAAGTATAAATGAACTGTTTGAAAATGTGAATCACATTTTAAAAAACAATTAAAACATGTGAATCACATTTTTATTTGGCGTACCCTCGACGGCATTGCACGTACCCCTATGTGTACACCAGTTTGGGAATACCTGATTTAGAAGATACTATTGCACAAACAACATGTTGATTTAGGGCTACACCATTTCTGGTATTATCAGGCTGTATTATCAGGCTTGTGAAAGTATTCACCCCCTTGGCATTTTTCCTATTTTGTTGCCTTACAACCTAGAATTAAAATAGATTTTTGGGGGGTTTGTATCATTTGATTTACACAACATGCCTACCACTTTGAAGATGCCAAGTATTTTCTTATTGTGAAACAAACAAGAAATAAGACAAAAAAACAGAACTTGAGCGTGCATAACTATTCACCACCCAAAGGCAATACTTTGTGGAGCCACCTTCTGCAACAATTACAGCTGCAAGTCTCTTCGGGTTATGTCTCTATAAGCTTGGCACATCTAGCCACTGGGATTTTTGCCCATTCTTCAAGGCAAAACTGCTCCAGCTCCTTCAAGTTGGATGGGTTCCGCTTGTGTACAGCAATCTTTAAGTCATACCACAGATTCTCAATTGGAATGAGGTCTGGGCTTTGACTAGGCCAATCCAAGGCATTTAAATGTTTCCCCTTAAACCACTCGAGTGTTGCTTTAGCAGTATGCTTAGGGTCATTGTCCTACTGGAAGGTGAACCTCCGTCCCAGTCTCAAATCTCTGGAAGACTGAAACAGGTTTCCCTCTTGAATTTCCCTGTATTTAGCGCAATCCATCATTCCTTCAATTCCCAGTCCCTGCCGATGAAAAACATCCCCACAGCATGATGCTGCCACCACCAAGCTTCACTGTGGAGATTGTGTTCTCGGGGTGATGAGAGGTGTTGGGTTTGCGCCAGACATAGCGTTTTCCTTTATGGTCAAAAAGCTACATTTTTGTCTCATCTGAACAGAGTTTGGAGAGTCTCCCACATGCCTTTTGGCGAACACCAAACGTGTTTTCTTATTTTTTTCTTTAAGCAATGGCTTTTTTTCTGGCCAATCGTCTGTAAAGCCCAGCTCTGTGGAGTGTATGGCTTAAAGTGCTCCTATGGACAGATACTCCAATCTCCGCTGCCGGAGCTTTGTAGCTCCTTCAGGGTTATCTTTGGTCTCTTTGTTACCTCTCTGATTAATGCCCTGCTTGCCTGGTCCATGAGTTTTGGTGGGCAGCCCGCTCTTGGCAGGTTTGTTGTGGCACCATATTCTTTCCATTTTTTAATAATGGATTTAATGGTGCTCCGTGGATGTTCAAAGTTTCTGATATTTTTTTATAACCCAACCCTGATCTGTACTTCTCCACAAATTTGTCCCTGACCTGTTTGGAGTGCTCCTTGGTCTTCATGGTGCCCCTTGCTTAGTGGTGCTGCAGACTCTGGGGCCTTTCAGAACAAGTGTTATATACTGAGATCATGTGACAGATCATGTGACACTTAGATTGCACACAGGTGGACTTTGTTTAACTAACTATGTGACATCTGAAGGTAATTGGTTGCATCAGATCTTATTTAGGGGCTTTATAGCAAAAGAGGTGAATACATATGCATGCACCACTTTTCCATTAAAAAATAAATTTTAGTAGTCATTTTTTTCATTTCACTTCACATATTTGGACTATTTTGTGTATGTCCATGTCACGTTCCTGACCTATTTCTGTTAGTTTGTTGTATGTGTTAGTTGGTCAGGACGTGAGTTTGGGTGGGCATTCTATGTTGTGTGTTTCTATGTTGGTTTAGGGTTGCCTGGTATGGCTCTTGATTAGAGGCAGGTGTTTGGCGTTCCTCTAATTAAGAGTCATATTTAGGMAGGTTGTTTCACTGTGTTCGTTGTGGGTGGTTGTCTCCTGTGTCTGTGTATATGTTTGCACCATACGGGACTGTTTGCGGTTTGTTCATTTCATGTAGTCTGTTCCTGTTATTTGCGTTCTTCACGTTATATGTAAGTTCGTCGTTTCAGGTCTGTCTACATCGTTTGTTGTTTTATTAGTTATCAAGTATAGTTCGTTTTCGTCTGTTTTGTTTGTTTAATAAATCATGTCATTTCACTACGCTGCGCCTTGGTTTAATCCCTGCTCCTCCTCTTCGGATGAAGAGGAGGAGGAACGCCGTTACAGTCCATTACATGAAATCCAAATAAAAATCTATTTAAATTATAGGTTGTAATGCAACAAAATAGGAAAAACACCAAGGGGGATGAATACTTTTGCAGGGCACTGTAGCTACAGTATCAGTCAAAGTTTGGACACACCTACTCATTCAATGCTTTTTCTTTATTTTTACTATTGTCTACTTTGTAGAATAATAGTGAAGAGATCAAAACTATGAAATAACACATATGGAATCATGTAGTAACCGAAAAAGTGTTAAACAAATCAAAATATATTTTAGATTTTAGATTCTTCAAAGTAGTGACCCTTTGCCTGGGTGACAGCTTTGCACACTCTTAACATTTTCTCAACCAGCCTCATGAGGTAGTCACCTGGAATGCATTTTAATTAACAGGTGTGCCTTGTTAAAAGTTATTTTGTGGAATTTCTTTCCTTCTTAATGCATTTGAGCCAATCAGTTGGGTTGTGACAATGTAAGGTTGGTATACAGAAGATTGCCCTATTTGGTAAAAGACCAAGTCCATTTTATGGCAAGAACAGCTCAAATAAGCAAAGAGAAATGACAATCCATCATTACTTTAAGACATGAAGGTCAGTCAATACCAAAAACTTCAAGAACTTTGAAAGTTTCTTTGAGTGCAGTCGCAAAAACCATCAAGCGCTGATGAAACTGCCTCTCATGAGGACCGCCACAGGAAAGGAAGACCTCTTTCTTACCTCTGCTGCAGAGGATAAGTTCATTAGAGTTACCAGCCTCAGAAATCGGCAATTAACTGCACCTCAGATTGCAGCCCAAATAAATGCTTCACAGAGTTCAAATAATAGACACATCTTAACATCAACTGTGCAGAGGAGACTGTGTGATTCAGTCCTTCATGTTTGAATTGCTGCAGGAAAGCACTACTAAAGGAAACCAATAAGAAGAGACTTGCTTGGGCCAAGAAACACGAGCAATTGATATTAGACCGGTGGAAATTTGTCCTTTGGTCTGATGTCTTTTTGAGACGCAGTATAGGTGAACGGATGATCTCCGCATGTGTGGTTCCCACTGTGAAGCATGGAGGAGGAGGTGTGTGGGTGCTTTGCTGGTGACACTGTCAGTGATTTATTTAGAATTTAAGGCACACTTAACCAGCATGGCTACCACAGCATTCTGCAGTGATACGCCATCCCATCTGGTCTGCGCGTAGTGGGACTATCATTTGTTTTTCAACGGAACAATGACCCAACACACCTCCAGGCTTGGTAAGGGCTACTTTTACCAAGAAGGAGAGTTATGGAGTGCTGTATCAGATGACATGGCCTCCACAATCACCCGACCTCAACCCAATTGAGATGGTTAGGGATGAGTTGGACTGCAGAGTGAAGGAAAAGCAGCCAACAAGTGCTCAGCATATGTGGGAACTCCTTCAAGACTGTTGGAAATGCATTCCTCATGAAGCTGGTTGAGAGAATGCCAAGAGTGTGCAAAGCTGTCATCAAGGCAAACTGTCTTAAGGCTGCAATCCCGGTAACGGATCGATATGACAACAGCCGTGAAAGTGCAGGGCGCCAAATTCAAAACTGAAATCTCATAATTAAAATTCCTCGGACATACATGTGTCTTATACCATTTTAAAGGTAATCTTGTTGTTAATCCCACAAAGTGTCCGATTTCAAATATGCTTTTCAGTGAAAGCACCACAAACGATTATGTTAGGTCACACCAAACCACAATAAGCACAGCCATTTTTCCAGCCAACGATAGGAGTCACAAAAAGCACAAATAGAGATAAAATTAATCCCTAACCTTTGATGATCTTCATCAGATGACACTCATAGGACTTCATGTTACACAATACATGTATGTTTTGTTTGATAAAGTTCATATTTATATTAAAAAAAACTGAGTTACATTGGCGCGTTACATTCACTAGTTCCAAAAACATCCAGTGATTTTGCATAGCCACATCGTTTCAACAGAAATACTCATCATAATGGAGATGATAATACAAGTTTCCACTGGAATTATAGATATACCTCTCCTTAATGCTACCGCTGTGTCAGATTTCAAAAAAACTTTACGGAAAAAGCAAACCATGCAATAATCTGAGACGGCGCTCAGAACAATAGTCAATTAGCCGCCATGTTGGAGTCAACAGAAACCAGAAATTACATGATAAATGTTTCCTTACCTTTGATGATCTTCATCAGAATGCACTCCCAGGAATCCCAGGTCCACAATAAATGCTTGATTTGTTCGATATGTCCGTTATTATGTCCAATTAGCTACTTTTGTTAGCGCGTTTGGTAAACAATTCCAAAGTCACGAAGCGCGTTCCCTAAAAGCTGACGAAATGTCCAAAAGTTCAGTAACAGTCAGTAGAAACATGTCAAACGATGTATTGAATGAATCTTTAGAATGTTGTTAACATAAATCTTGAATAACGTTCCAACCGGAGAATTACATTGACTTCAGATAGCGATGGAACAGAGCTCCCTCTTATGTGAAAGCATGGTCAGGTCATGGCAGACTTGACTAATTCCTCTCTCATTCTGCCCCTTCATAGTAGAGGCATTAGACAAAGTTCTACAGACTGTTGACATCTAGTGGAAGCCGTAGGAAGTGAAAACTCATTCATTTCTCGTTGTGATTTCAATGGGATCTTGGTGGAAAATCGACCAGCCTAATAATTTCCATTCCTGTTTGGATTTTTTCTCAGGTTTTTGCCTGCCAATGAGTTCTGTTATACTCACAGACATAATTCAAACGTTTTAGAAACTTGAAACAAGAGTTAAATCTGCTTGAAAATATGGCAAGATTGAAAATGGCTGTCTAGCAATGATCAACAACCAACTTGACAGCTTGAAGAATTTAATAAAGAATCATGTGCAAATATTGTACAATCCAGGTGTGCAAAGCTCTTAGAGACGTGTAATCGCTGCCAAAGGTGATTCTAACATGTATTGACTCGGGGGGTGAATACTTGTGTAAATGGGATATTTCTGTATTTCATTTTCAATACATTTGCAAAAGTTTCTAAAAACATGTTTTCACTATTGTGTGTAGATGGGTGAGAAAAATAAATTGAATCCATTTTGAATTCAGTCTTTAACACACAGCTAAATGTGGAATGTCAAGGGGTATAATACTTTCTGTGGCACTGTACTTCTATCACTCCAGTATCCCTGCACATTGTCAATATGCTATTGGAACTGACTGTATATCGCTTCTTACTTTCTCATGTTTTTCTTATTTTAATTTTATTTCTCCTGTGTTTTTTCTACCTTATGTTATTTTTTGTGCTTATTGATTACTGCATATG
>NW_019942869.1:0-9809 GCF_002910315.2 Salvelinus sp. IW2-2015 | reverse complement strand
GGGTGCCTACTTTGAAAATCTATTTACATTTCTTTAACACTTTTTTGGTTACTACATGATTCCATGTGTTATTAGAAAACAGTACAAATAAAAATGTAATAAAACTTGAATGAGTAGGTGTATCCAAACTTTTGACTGGTACTGTAATTGTTTGCTCTGACTCAGTACATTTTATCAGCTAAATAGCGATTAGTATTAGCGATTAGCGGCTAACAGGATTAAGGCCCAACTTGTTAAGTAAAGACAAACTCGCTGTTTGCAGATGTAAGAAACACAAACTAATTGTGTAATTCTAAAACGTTAGTGGATTTATATTAAGAAGCAAAGTGAAACAGCATCATTGTCATCAACGTTGTTGCATGTTCTACATTGACCATGCAGACTAAACGCAAGTGTCTAGTGGTCGAGGAACAACAAAAACACGCTACTTGAGTGACAGGTGGCGGGGCTATGTCTGTGTAAGTGGCATGGCGAGAGAGCGTATAGAGATGACTCAAGTAGCGTAGTAAACTATAAAAATGGACGTTACCACGGGCATATTACATTTAACAAAACATTCAAATACCATTATAGAAGGTAAAGTAAAAACCCAAACCGGTCCCTGCATCAATACCGGTATATCGTTAAATACAGTATTCCGCCCAGCCCTAGCAAGGAGTTAGGAGTGTTGTAGGATAAAAAGAACAGAATAGAGCTAAGCACAGGCAAAATCCTAGAAGAAAACCTGGTTCAGTCTGTTTTAAACTTCTTATGGCTGCAATCCCGGTAACGGATCGATATGACAACAGCCAGTGAAAGTGCAGGGCGCCAAATTCAAAAACTGAAATCTCATAATTAAAATTCCTCGGACATACATGTGTCTATTACCATTTTAAAGGTAATCTTGTTGTTAATCCCACCAAAGTGTCCGATTTCAAATATGCTTTTCAGTGAAAGCACCACAAACGATTATGTTAGGTCACACCAAACCACAATAAGCACAGCCATTTTTCCAGCCAACGATAGGAGTCACAAAAAGCACAATAGAGATAAAATTAATCCCTAACCTTTGATGATCTTCATCAGATGACACTCATAGGACTTCATGTTACACAATACATGTATTGTTGTTTGATAAAGTTCATATTTATATTAAAAAAAACTGAGTTTACATTGGCGCGTTACATTCACTAGTTCCAAAAACATCCAGTGATTTTGCATAGCCACATCGTTTCAACAGAAATACTCCATCATAAATGGAGATGATAATACAAGTTATACACATGGAATTATAGATATACCTCTCCTTAATGCTACCGCTGTGTCAGATTTCAAAAAAACTTTACGGAAAAAGCAACCATGCAATAATCTGAGACGGCGCTCAGAACAATAGTCAAATTAGCCGCCATGTTGGAGTCAACAGAAACCAGAAATTACATGATAAATGTTTCCTTACCTTTGATGATCTTCATCAGAATGCACTCCAGGAATCCCAGGTCCACAATAAATGCTTGTTTGTTCGATAATGTCCGTTATTTATGTCCAATTAGCTACTTTTGTTAGCCGGTTTGGTAAACAATTCCAAAGTCACGAAGCGCGTTCCCTAAAAGCTGACGAAATGTCCAAAAGTTCAGTAACAGTCAGTAGAAACATGTCAAACATGTATTGAATGAATCTTTAGAATGTTGTTAACATAAATCTTGAATAACGTTCCAACCGGAGAATTACATTGACTTCAGATGAGCGATGGAACAGAGCTCCCTCTTATGTGAAAGCATGGTCAGGTCATGGCAGACTTGACTAATTCCTCTCTCATTCTGCCCCCTTCATTTTTTCATTTTAGGTAATGAAAAAATTAGCAACGGCATATTCTAAAACTGAAACCTGTTTTTTAGTTAGCTTCAAGTGTGTCTAAACAAGTTTAGAAAGGCTCGTTGAACATTGTGAGTTGGAAGCCTATTTGCCTGCCGTGCTTAGACTTGGTAGGAAAAGTGGAAAACTCCATATTGATTGATGCGAACATTAATTCTCTTCCCAGCTAAGTGCCCCGCTGTGATATACCCAAACTGGCGCTAACAACAATGTGGAAAAGTCAAGGGGTCTGCAGAAAACTTTTCTGAAGGCCCAACATCTTTGCCGGATATGGAGCCGTGAGAAGAGAGGGAGGGAAGAGGGAAGGAAGATGGGAAGAGACCGAGGCGCGGCAGATGCGAGGGAGGCCCCCCAGAGAGAGCGCGAGAGGCAGAGGGGGAGACAGAGAGTGCCTATGGGAGAGACAAGCAGAGAGTTAGAGACATACCGACAAGAGATGAGAGATGAGGGAGGACCCTGGAGGTATAGTGGCGGAAAATGTAGATTTCTCCCGGCCGAGACAGATGCGAGGGATGCCGCAAGAGGTAGCGAAGCAGATTGGAGCGGTCTGACTGTGTAGGACAGAGAGAGACGAGAGAAGAGAGGCCCGATGGCGAGCGGCCAAAAGGCCCGACCAGATGTTGATGCTCGAGGAAGAGAGCGCCGCTAGAAGAGGAGAGGAGATGGCCGCTGTAGGGCTGATGGGTAAGTGATCACGACTACGGGAGCATGATGGTATCAAACCCCAGTTTTAAAAACTAGGAATGCCTTGCCTTTTCAGTGAAGAGAGGCATGAGCCCCACAAGCCGCGAGTCATGTTCTTTAGGGTCTCGCCCTCTGTCCCTCGCGCTATCCCGATCATAGAATCGATGTGTTTTATGCTGTGTGGTGTGGGTGTTAATGTTTAAAATTGATATGTGCTTTAGAAAATGGCCTTCACCTCCTTAGTGGCTCATCATCTCAACACATGCCACTAGAGCATGAAGGTCACCCAGGATCAATACAGGCCGAGATATCCAATAATCTCTCCCACCTACACATGACTCGCTATTCATCGCTCCGATGCAGTATAAGCCCATGGTCAGCAGATTATTGCTCTGTTGCTAAGATGTTAATAAAATATATCAATATAACGTGCTAGTTTGATGGTCGGCATTCCTTCACTTAAATGTACCATCGATCAATATTGTAACTCTTATTTCCCCATCCATGTCACAGTCTCTTACATGCATTCCCAAATGCTACCTATTATCTACATAGGGATGCAACAAGCTGTTTAGGACCGTGACTACCTTATTAATGTCTCTCGATTGACCAGCCCGTCCTAATAGGCTTCTGTGCTGGCGAAAGAGCGCAAAACGGTGATCGGCTCTAAAATGCCCAATTTTGCGGAAAAAGGCTATGTAGCGTCTGCCTTGCAATCGTGTTATTGATGCTCTCCCTATCACCCACTGTACAGTTTGTGGACGACGTCGCCTCCAATGTATTGACGGCGCGTTCCCACTGTGCCTGCCACGGTCCGCGCCGATGCCTTGCGGACGAGCGACCAGCGCATCAACCCAGATAATCTAATTTATAGTAGGACTAACTAACTAGGGATTGATATACAGGCGTGCGGTGCATAGTTCAGAAGACTTTGGCTATTCGATAAAACTTGTAGACAAGCGTGCTGAACAGAAGTGAACTGCTAATCTGGACTGTTATTCAAATTGTACACATTAGAGAGGAAATAGGATTACAACGATTATTTACTTGGCCAGGTTCACACTACAGTTTTTAAATTGTGTAAACTGGTGCTACCAGTTCGTCTATCCCAATATATAACCATTGCCCAAAGTTGTGCTGTCCCTTTCAAAAACATAAGTACAGTAATAAAAAATTCAACCTCAGTTACAGAGCGCATATTTACAGTACCGCGCTAATCCATAATAATAATATATAATAATAATATATTATCTCATTAGACAACATCAGAATGGTATTTACTGCCACTATTTCTACAATACGAAATTTTTTTATTAATTGAATGAAAAATGACCACTGCTTGCCCATACGCGTTGGGTGTTACATTACAATTCATTGTATAGTGGATTCATATTGAGCAAATACTGCTGTGGTAGACCAGTAACAAATATTTTTTATCTCTTTGAAAATGCTAGAACCTTGACTACACAGCATGTATGTGTGCATGGGTGAAGGTAAGGATTGAAGGAAAAGAGGTATGTGAATCCAGGGTGTGGAGGGGGTTGGGCGGCGTGCAGAATTGTTCTGGTAGAGTGCGTCCCTCCAAGCCAAGTAATGTGGCAGTCAACGGGTAAGCAGTGAGCCCCAAAGATTTAGTTGCTTTGTAGGTTATGAATAAACAATATTTGACCTGTCTTTGGTGGCCCAGTGTGATAATTAATAGTGAAGACATCAAAAACTTAGAAATAACACATATGGAATCATGTTCTGTAACCAAAAAGGTGTACTTCTATTAAAACCAATTCCCAACCCAAAGTAAGCCCTGTTACTTATTTAGTCCATTAATGAGAATATGCCCTAATTGGAGAACTGATAACTGTCTTAATCAATCGCTATCCTCTAACCTTTCCTCCCAATGTTTTCTTATGCTCTTTTTTGTTATTATCCCACGCTGGTTTGCTACCATCTCTTCTTGGTCATGTTTCTCCTTCATATCCTAGCTCTCAATCTTCTCCCTGTTATTGGGTTTGGAGCTTGCAACTAAGGCATTTCACTGTACTTGTGCGTGTGACATTATAACATAGTAGTTATGACCACTTCAAGCCTGACTGTGACTCACCCTTCAGTGCATGCGACAGAGACAGTGCGCTCGTGGTCTCATCGACTATAGAGCCTGACTCCAAACCAGCTGGCTCAGACTCACTGACTGTGAGTTAGTAAGTATGGTCACTGTCAGCATTTTCTCTCCTCCCAAAAGCCATCAGAACAGTGATTGATACAGAATGGAATGTAAATAAACTCAGGATAAGCAGAGAGAGGATTGGAGTATGTTTACAGAAGGATATTTGATTGAAATCATGGATATTTGGAGAGAAAAAATCAAAACCTTCGGGCCCTTTTCAATGAAAAGTTTCCGGATGAGTCAAAATCGGATTCTTCCCATGCAAGAAGACAACATTTGCATTTCCTAATGTCTCTTATAAATATTTATTTGAATTTAATAGGGCCCTTAGCAGAGTTATTTTTTAAAACTTCCTGTATGGTCATTGAACCAGATAATAGCCCATGGATATAAAGTACACACTACAGCGTTATATAATGGTCTGCAATACAAACGTATCTATCTTAATTATGAGCGTGAGATTAAGATTGGATAGTGGTCCTACAGGGATGCCCCTGAAGGATCGTATACTGTGGGAAACCCCAGATACTGTATGTTGATTTAACCCCACAGTATGTTTCTGTAGTGTTGGTGTTACCAGGGTGTCACGACTTGTTCGGGCGGCGCTTGGCGGTCTTCTAGTCATCGTCAATCCACTTTTCATTTTCCATTTGTTTTGTCTTGTGTTTCCACACACCTGGTTTCAATTCCCTCATTTACTTGTGTATTTAACCCTCTGTTCCCCCCATGTCTTTGTGTGGGATTGTTTATTGTTTATTGCACGTTCCCCATGAGCACACAATGGGTTATTGTGTGCCCATTTATCTTGTTGTTCTGGATGCCGTTGGTTTTGCTTAAACGATCTCCGGTTATTACCCAGTTCTGCTCTCCTGCGCCTGACTTCTCTGCCGCCAATTACGCACCCCGCTACACAGGGAGAAATCCCTGTAGGAGGTGAATGAGGGGTTGACAGGTAGTATCAAATCCAGTAGCCTGTAGACACCAAACATAGAACCATAACAACAGAACTGCTTTACAAACGTGACAATAAAGTTGTATTCTATTCAATACTCCAGGCTACAGAAAAATGGGCGATATAAACCCTCAGAACCCAAACATGTAAGCTTGTTTTTCTTCAATGTTTGTAAATAATGTAAATGTGAACAAACATTATATAGCCTGAAAACATGGTTACAACTATCATTTTAATATCATGGATGGTCAGACCTTGCATCCATAGCTCTGTCTATGAATTTGAGAGTGGTTACATTTCTCCAGCCACATCACTCAGCTTTTTACTGAAACGGGTGTGGAGAGCAGTTTGTTGTTTCTACTGCTTATAGACTAAAACATATCTGAAATCAATCAACTACTACCAGATATGGGAGAAATAACTTCTCTAGTTGCATAAAAAGTAATGTGCATCTGTGTCTCGGACGTTCTGATTCTCATTTGTGTTTGAACTTTTGTTTAAATCACAACGCTGTGTTTGACAACCAGCAGAAGAGAACCTGCTTACCATTTGAGACCTTACAGTTTGACTGGAGAGGACTCAAAAGGACTCGACACACCCTGTCCAACTCCAGTAACCCCACCATACAAGGGTCATAAACACTGTCTTGATGAGTTCAATACAAACATTCTACATTTTCACTGTAACTAGTGATTTGGAGCGTAAACCCTTCATGTCAAACATAAGAGGACAGTAAGATGTACAGTAAGAAGACATCTACCGTGTGTACCCTTGTTTAAGTGGAAACCTACAGTATGTGTTTATTCATAAACCTTGCTACTTCATTGTCTGAACCCATTCATACTCATTCCAGCTTTGTCATGTTTAACCCACAGTAGTAGATTCTCATCACTGTGCTTGCATAATCAACTAGGTCTTACCGCCATCATTAAAGTAATTATGATTGCTAAAACCATGATTGACTCAACATTCATGTCAATTAACAATACTGCTTTGGACATACAGTAAGTGGTGAAATCAAAACATGTGGTGCTATTTCAGAAAAACAAAATATTTATCAGTAATCAACACAAATGTATGCAAATAACAATGAAATGGTTCTTAAAATATACTGACTACCTTGCCAATGTTGGTTCTGTGTTAAATGTCTTTGAAACTTCTGGGTTAGTGTGTATTGGTGCAGTATATGAACAGCTGGGTTAGTGTGTATTGGTGCAGTATATGAACCAGCTGGGTTAGTGAGTATTGGTACAGTATGTGAAACAGCTGGGTTAGTGTGTATTGGTGCAGTTATGAACCAGTGGTTAGTGAGTATTGGTAGTATATGAACGGCTGGGTTGGTGTGTATTGGTGCAGTATATGAACCAGCTGGGTTAGTGAGTATTGGTACAGTATATGAAACAGCTGGTTAGTGTGTATGGGTACAGTATGTGAAACAGCTGGGTTAGTGTGTATTGGTACAGTATATTGAAACAGCTGGGTTAGTGTGTATTGGTACAGTATAATGAAACAGCTGGGTTAGTGTGTATTGGTACAGTATATGAAAAGCGGGTAGTGTGTATTGGTGCAGTATATGAACAGCTGGGTTAGTGTGTATTGGTGCAGTATAATGAAACAGCTGGGTTGGTGTGTATTGGTGCAGTATATGAAACAGCTGGTTAGTGTGTATTGGTAAGTATATGAACAGCTGGGTGTGTGGTATTGGTCAGTATATGAAACAGCTGGGTTAGTGTGTATTGGTGCAGTATATGAAACAGCTGGGTTGGTGTGTATTGTGCAGTATATGAACAGCTGGGTTGGTGTGTATTGGTACAGTATGTGAAACAGCTGGGTTGGTGTGTATTGGTACAGATGTGAAACAGCTGGGTTGGTGTGTATTGGTACAGTATGTGAAACAGCTGGGTTAGTGTGTATTGGTCAGTATGTGAACAGCTGGGTTGGTGTGTATTGGTACAGTATATGAAACAGCTGGGTTGGTGTGTATTGGTACAGTATATGAAACAGCTGGGTTAGTATGTATTGGTACAGTATGTGAACAGCTGGGTTAGTGTGATTGGTACAGTATTGTGAAACAGCTGGGTTGGTGTGTATTGGTACAGTATGTGAACAGCTGGGTTAGTGTGTATTGGTACGTATAATGAAACAGCTGGTTGGTGTGTATTGGTACAGTATGTGAAACAGCTGGGTTGGTGTGTATTGGTACAGTATGTGAAACGCTGGGTTAGTGTGTATGGTACAGTATGTGAAACAGCTGGTTGGTGTGTATTGGTACAGTATATGAAACAGCTGGGTTGGTGTGTATTGGTACAGTATATGAAACAGCTGGTTAATGTATTGGTACGTATGTGAAACAGCTGGGTTAGTGTGTATTGGTACAGTATGTGAAACAGCTGGGTTGGTGTGTATTGGTACAGTATGTGAAAGCTGGGTTGTGTGTATTGGTACAGTATATGAAACAGCTGGGTTAGTGTGTATTGGTACAGTAATGTGAAACAGCTGGGTTAGTGTGTATTGGTACAGTATATGAAACAGCTGGTTGGTGTGTATTGGTACAGTATATGAAACAGCTGGGTTAGTGTGTATTGGTACAGTATATGAACAGCTGGTTAGTGTGTATTGGTACAGTATATGAAACAGCTGGGTTAGTGTGTATTGGTAGTATATGAAACAGCTGGGTTGGTGTGTATTGGTACAGTATATGAAACAGCTGGGTGGGTGTGTATTGGTACAGTATATGAAACAGCTGGGTTAGTGTGTATTGGTACAGTATATGAAACAGCTGGGTTAGTGTTATTGGTAGTATTGAAACACTGGTTAGTGTGTATTGGTACAGTATGTGAAACAGCTGGGTTGTGTGTATTGGTACAGTATATGAACAGCTGGTTGTGTGTATTGGTAGTATAGAACAGTGGGTAGTGTGTATTGGTACAGTATGTGAAACAGCTGGTTAGTGTGTATTGGTAAGTATATGAACAGCTGGGTTGGTGTGTTATTGGTAAGTATGTGAAACAGCTGGGTTAGTGTGTATTGGTGCAGTATGTGAACAGCTGGGTTGGTGTGTATTGGTACAGTATATGAAAACAGCTGGGTTAGTGTGTATTGGTACAGTATATGAAACAGCTGGGTTGTGAGTATTGGTACAGTATATGAAATAGCTGGGTTAGTGTGTATTGGTAGGTATATGAAACAGCTGGGTTAGTGTGTATTGGTGCAGTATGTGAAACAGCTGGGTTGGTGTGTATTGGTACAGTATTGAAACAGCTGGGTTAGTGTGTATTGGTACAGTATGTGAAACAGCTGGGTTAGTGTGTATTGGTGCAGTATAGAAACAGCTGGGTTGTGTGTATTGGTACAGTATGTGAAACAGCTGGGTTAGTGTGTATTGGTACAGTATATGAAACAGCTGGGTTAGTGTGTATTGGTACAGTATGTGAAACAGCTGGTTAGTGTGTATTGGTACAGTATATGAAAGCTGGATTAGTGTGTATTGGTACAGTATGAAATAGCTGGGTTAGTGTGTATTGGTACAGTATATGAAACAGCTTGGTTGGTGTGTATTGTTAAAGTATGTGAAACAGCTGGGTTAGTGTGTATTGGTGCAGTTATATGAAACAGCTGGGTTGTGTGTATTGGTACAGTATATGAAACAGCTGGGTTAGTGTGTATTGGTACAGTATATGAAACAGCTGGTTAGTGGTGTATTGGTACAGTATATGAACAGCTGGGTTGTGTGTATTGGTACAGTATATGAAACAGCTGGTTGGTGTGTATTGGTACAGTATATGAAACAGCTGGGTTAGTGTGTATTGGTACAGTATATGAAACAGCTGGGTTGGTGTGTATTGGTACAGTATATGAAACAGCTGGGTTGGTGTGTATTGGTACAGTATATGAAACAGCTGGGTTAGTGTGTATTGGTACAGTATGAAACAGCTGGGTTAGTGTGTATTGGTACAGTATATGAAACAGCTGGGTTAGTGTGTATTGGTACAGTATAGTGAACAGCTGGGTTAGTGTGTATTGGTACGTATGTGAAACAGCTGGGTTAGTGTGTATTGGGTACAGTATGTGACAGCTGGGTTAGTGTGTATTGGTACAGTATATGAAACAGCTGGGTTGGTGTGTATTGGTACAGTATGTGAAACAGCTGGGTTAGTGTGT
>NW_019942868.1:425152-448548 GCF_002910315.2 Salvelinus sp. IW2-2015 | reverse complement strand
GTCTGTGACAAAGTAGAGCTGTTTGATGGAACGTCACAATGTTAACTCGGAGCCAGACAAGGTGGACTGCTGTCCTTGGAGGTGTGTAGCGTGTGCGTGCGCGTGTGTGTGTGTGTGTTGAAGAGAGGGAAAGTGTGTGCGTGTGCGTGTTGTGTGTGTGGAATAGATGAATGTGAGAGAGAGGAAAGTGTGTGCGTGTGCGTGTGTGTGTGATAGATGTGTGTAGATAATGAATAGAAGAGAGAAGGAAAGTGTGGTGAGAACGTGTGCGATGTGGTGTGTGTGTGTGTGCGTGACGTGTGCATGTTTGTGGTGTGTGGTGTGAGAGAGAGAGAAGTCCTTGGTGCCGTACACTGCTTATGAAAGCCATTAGGCCGAGGTCATAGACTTGTTCTTTGTGTGAGTTAGTAATTAACTCCATTGATTATTTGTAGGTGAGAATGTAGTATTAACTCTTGTTCTTTGTGGTGAGTGTGTATTAACTCCTTGTTCTTTGTGGTGGTGTGTATAATCCTTGTTCTTTGTGGTGAGTGTGTATTTAACTCCTTGTTCTTTGTGGTGAGTGTGTATCTAACTGTACTTGTTCTTGATTAAGTGGTGGTGTGTAATTAACTCCTTGTTCTTTGTGGTGAGGTGGCATTGTGAGTGTGTATTAACTCCTTGTTCTTTTGTGGTGAGTGTGTATTAAATCTGTCTTGTGGTGGTAGTTGTATTAATCCTTGTTTTGTTCAATCCCTACGACACCTCGTTTGTTCCCTGCAGCTTAGTTTCCATAAAGCCCATGACTGCTCCGCCCACCTATTCACGCCCCGCCTCCTCTGACCGCAGCCAAGACTCAGCCATCCTCAATGGAATGGAGAGGTGAGACACACACCGCACACACACGCACCACACCGACTACACACAACCACTTTTACATGTCTGTGCTTTTCTCTCCCTCCCTCCCTCCCCTCCTCCCTCCCTCCCTCCCTCCTCCCTCCCTCCCTCCCTCCCTCCCTCCTCCCTCCCTCCCTCCCTCCTGCCTGCCTGCCTGCCTGCCTGCCTGCTGCCTGCCTGCCTCCCCTCCCTACCTGCCTCCCTGCCTGCCTGCCTGCCTTCCTCCTCCAGGTGAACCTAGCTCTGAGCAGAAGTCCGACATAGAGCACTACAGGAACAAGCTGAGGCTGAAGGCTAAGAGGAAAGGCTACTATGACTTTCCTCAGCGGACGGCAGCGGGTGTGTAGCAGGGCGCTGGCACAAGAGCAGAGACACGGACATGAGAGGGCACCTGGAGAGCATGGCCCACCACTGGAGCCTGATGAAGACCGGGCATCCACCTACGTCAAGTCCAGCAGGAGGTGAGATGGGGGAGGGTGTGAGGGGATGCGGATATATGTTGAGTTGTAGGTGGGTAGTTTGATAGTCCCTCTCCAAAGCTTTTCAAGGACATTGATTGGCACTCTCTCTGTCTGTCACGCAGCGCATTGGCCAGTTCTCTGTCTGCAGTTCCATGCCCTCATCTAAACCCTCCCTCTCTATAAATGCTCCCTCAGCACGGCAGTCTGTCTGTCTAATTGTTTCATTATCATCTTTCTGTGATCCAGAGGAGGGCCTCATCAGGCCTCTTTAATCAGACTAATCCCCTCCTGTCTCTGGGATGGTGCTGGCTCTGGCCCTGGTCCTCTGGTTCTCTGCTCCTCCAGTTTGGAGATAAGAGGATTTGGTGTACTTGTCTCAGAGCAGAGGAGCCCGTAAGGGCTCTCCATTGGGCGGCTCTGCCCTGCTCTGTCGTGCCATCAATTGCTACTGATGTAGACAGAGAGAGAAATAGCTTTGGTTTGTTATGGATGCCGATGAGGGAAAAACACATACACTTACATAATGCACAGTCACGCACCACAGGTACGAACACCACACACACACACACACACACACAACCACACACACACACACACACAACACACACACACACACACACACACACACACACACCACACACACACACACCACACACCACACACACCACACACACACACACACACACACACACACACACACACACACACACACACAGTACAGGAAGAGGAAGGAAAGGCAGATGTTTGCGTTGGTGTTGTTTAGGTGATGGTTTGTTGTTTTATCACTCTGTGAAGCTGGAGAACCAGACTTCATATTCACTGCTTGTTGCCCTCCTCCTGTCTCCTCTCTCCTGTGTCCTGTCTCCTGTCTCCTTCTCCTGTCTCCCTCTCCTCTCTCCTGGTCTCTCGCCTGTCTCCTTTCTCCTCCTCCTTCTGTCTCCTCTCTCCTGTATCCTGTCTCCTCTCTCCTGTTTCCTGTCTCCTCTCTCCTGTCTCCTCTCTCCTGTGTCCTCTCGCCGGCTCCTCTCGCCTGTCTCCTGTCTCCTATCTTCTGTCTCCTTCTCCTCCTCTCTTCTGTCTCCTTCTCTCTGTCTCCTGTCTCTCTCTCCTGTCTCCTCTTCCTGTCTCCTCTCTCCTGTCTCCTGTCTCCTCTCTCCTGTCTCCTGTCTCCTGTCTCCTCTCTCCTGTCTCCTCTCTCCTGTCTCCTCTCTCCTGTCTCCTCTCTCCTGTCTCTATCATCTTTGGTTCTGGTGAGGTGAGCTTGAGATGTTTCCATAGAAACATGTTTGACAGACTCTACAGACACGCTCAGCCTGCTGATAGGACTGTGAGAGCGATGAGATAGCACTCCCAGAGCATGTTCACTGATAAGCATCTTGTTCAACAGAATGGAAAATATGTATCAATATTGCGTTATGCTGTGTTATACAGATTACCTCCTCACTAAGACGTCCACATTATGATGGCGTTTTAGGAGTTTCAGCATTGGCTGGCAGGGAGAAGTGATTGAAAAACACAGGATTATGTCAAATCAATCTGGCAGAGGAGATATTATGTTCAGGAGATATTATATTCAGACTTACACAACCGTTCAAAAGTTTGGGTCACTTAGAAATGTCCTTGTTTTCCATGAAAACAGACAATGAAATGTGTTTCAGAATGAAATAGGAAATATACGTTGTTATACAATTTATAACCTTGTCACAAAGCAAAGTTTGAAGGACACAATTATTATTTCAATTAAAAAATCATTGCGTCCTTCAAACTTTGCTTTTGTCAAAGAATCCTCCATTTGCAGCAATTACAGCCTTGCAGACCTTTGGCATTCTAGTTGTCAATTTGTTGAGGTATCTGAAGAGATTTCACCCCATGCTTCCTGAAGCACCTCCCATAAATTGGATTGCTTGATGGGAACTTCTTATGTACCATACGGTCAAGCTGCTCCCACAAAGCTTAATAGGGTTGAGATCGGTGACTGTGCTGGCCACTCCATATTAGACATAATACCAGCTGACTGCTTCTTCCCTAAATAGTTCTTGCATCGTTTGGAGCTGTGCTTTGCGTCATTGTCCTGTTGTACGAGGAAATTGGCTCCAATTAAGTGCCGTCCACAGGGTATGGCATGGAGTTGCAAAATGGAGTGATAGCCTTCCTTCTTCAAGATCCCTTTTACCCTGTAATAAATCTCCCACTTTACCACCACCAAAGCCACCCCAGACCATCACATTGCCTCCAGCATATTAAAATGTTTCTGCATCTCACGAATGTTCTTCTTTGTGATCCGAACACCTCAAACTTAGATTCGTCTGTCCATAACACTTTTTTCCAATCTTCCTCTGTCCAGTGTCTGTGTATTTTGCCCATCTTAATATTTATTTTTATTGGCCAGTCTGAGATATGGCTTTTCTTTGCAACTCTGCCTAGAAGGCCAGTATCCCGGAGTCGCCTCTATATTGTTGACGTTGAGACTGGTGTTTTGCGGGTACTATTTAATTAAGCTGCCAGTTGAGGACGTGTGAGGCATCTGTTTCTCAAACTAGACACTCTAATGTACTTGTTCTCTTGCTCAATTGTGCACCGGGGCCTCCCACTCCTCTTTCTATTCTGGTTATAGCCAGTTTGCGCTGTCTGTGAAGGGAGTAGTACACAGCGTTGTACGAGATCTTCAGTTTCTTGGCAATTTCTTGCATGGAAAGCCTTCATTTCTCAGAACAAAAATAGACTGACGAGTTTCAGAAGAAAATTATTTATTTCTGGCCATTTTGAGCCTGTAGTCGAACCCACAAATGCTGATGCTCCAGATACACAACTAGTCTAAAGAAGGCCAGTTTTATTGCTTCTTTAATCAGAACAACAGTTTTCAGCTGTGTTAACATAATTGCAAAAGGGTTTCTAATGATCAACGAGCCTTTTAAAATTATAAACTTGGATTAGCTAACACAACGTGCCATTGGAACACAGGAGTGATGGTTGCTGATAATGGGCCTCTGTACGCCTATGTAGATATTCCATATAAAAATAAGCCGTTTCCAGCTACAATAGTCATTTACAACATTAACAATGTCTACACTGTATTTTTTGATCAATTTGATGTTATTTTAATGGACACATTTTTTTGCTTTTCTTTCAAAGACAAGGACGTTTCTAAGTGACCCCAGACTGTTGAACGGTAGTGTAGGTGGAAAGGCCTATAAAACATAGTAGAATGTTGATTCATGATGACATTGTTGCTGCTGCTGATGATGAGGTTGATGACGAAGAACAATGACCACGACGATGATAATGAAACCAGGAGTTTCTCCTAGTTAACTGTATTGTCTTAGGCAGTTTGTTGCACTCGTTTTGAGCAACACATTCCTCTTCTTATTGGCTGATTGATTCGAGCTCTGTAACACTCTGTGATTGGCAGACACTCTCAGGTGAGGCAGCGGACCTATCGGAGCAGGCAGAGCCTGAACAGCCCGAGTACCGGAGGAACAGAGATGGACCTGCTGGTTATGAGGGAGAGACCCAGGAGAGGCATCAGGAACAGCGGTACGACGTGAGTCTCACTCCCTTACCCTGGTCCTGACCCTGGTCCCGACCCACTGGCCCTATCTGAACTGGATTGGGTTTAATCAGGTGTTCTGTGTCTCAGAAGCAGACTGGGGTTCAAACACTATTTAAAATATTTCCTTACTTTGAGCATTTGCTCTAGCATGATGGGTTTGGGAGTGGCAGATGGCCGGGGTTGGAATGGCAGATGGGTGGGGTTTGGAGTGGCAGATGGGCGGGGTTGGAATGGCAGATGGGTGGGGTTTGGAGTGGCAGATGGTGGGGTTTGGAGTGGCAGAGGGTGGGGTTTGGAGTGCAGATGTGCAGGGTTTGGGTGGCAGATGGGTGGGGTTTGGAGTGGCAGATGGGTGGGGTTGGAGTGGCAGATGGTGGCGTTTGGAGTGGCAGATGGGTGGGTTTTGGGATTGGGGGCAGATGGGTGGGGTTTGGAATGGTAGATGGGCGGGGTTGGAATGGAGATGGGTGGGTTTGGAGTGGTAGATGGGCGGGGTTGGATGGCAGATGGGTGGGGTTTGGAGTGCAGATGTGCGGGGTGGAGTGCAGATGGGCGAGATTTGGAGTGGCAGATGGGTGGGCTTTGGAGTGGCAGATGTGCAGGGTTTGGGGGCAGATGGGCGAGGTTTGGAGTGTCAGATGTGCAGGGTTTGGAGTGGCAGATGGGTGGGGTTTGGAGTGGCAGATGTGCAGGGTTTGGAGTGGCAGATGGGTGGGGTTTGGAGTGGCAGATGTGCAGGGTTTGGAGTGGCAGATGAGTGGGCTTTGCAACAATGTTATTGATTCCATTGTGCAGCCAGCTTAAGTATTTGAAATTATTTCAAATAGTATTTGAACCCAGGACTGTGGCAGATACAGCGTGTGAAAAAGTATTGCCCCCTTTCTAATGTTCTCTGGACTTGAAACGAGCAGTTCATGCTTGTAAACCCACAAATGTCGCTGAGAAAAAGCAGTCCTGCATGGAAGTATGTTTTGTTGTTATTTGTAAACTCAGGTTCCCTTATCTAACATTCGTTTTTGCTGAAGATCTGACAACATTCAGTATCAAAAATATGCAAAAATAGAGAAAATTTAAAAGGGGGTAAAATACTTTTCATGACACTGTAGCTTACATGTCCACAGTCATTAAAACCATTCATTTTAGAGCTGATTTACTATCCAAAAATAGCTAACATCCCCAGGTGACTGGACACAACAGCTTCCTGTTGCAAACAAACAAACACATATACCTACACACTCCAATGTTTTGTATGTGCTGAGGCAATAAACACAAACACATATACCTACACGCTCCAAATGTTTTGTATGGTGCTGAGGAAAAATAAACACAAACACATATACCTACACGCTCCAAATGTTTTGTATGGTGCTGAGGAAAAATAAACACAAAACATATACCTACACGCTCCAAATGTTTTGTATGGTGCTGAGGCAAAATAAACACAAATACATATACCTACACGCTCCAAATGTTTTGTATGGTGCTCAGGCAAAATAACACAAACACATATACCTACACGCTCCAAATGTTTTGTATGGTGCTGAGGCAAAATAAACACAAATACATATACCTACACGCCTCCAAATGTTTTGTATGGTGCTGAGGCAAAATAAACACAAATACATATACCTACACGCTCCAAAGTTTTGTATGGTGCTCAGGCAAAATAAACACAAACACATATACTACACGCTCCAAATGTTTTGTATGGTGCTGAGGCAAAAATAAACACAAACACATATACCTACACACTCCAAATGTTTTGTATGGTGCTGAGGCAAAATAAACACAAACACATATACCTACACGCTCCAAATGTTTTGTATTGTCTCAGGCAAAAATAAACACAAACACATATACCTACACGCTCAAATGTTTTGTATGGTGCTCAGGCAAAATAAACACAAACACATATACCTACACACTCCAAATTTTTTGTATGGTGCTGAGGCAAAATAAACACAAAACATATACCTACACGCTCCAAATGTTTTGTATGGTGCTGAGGCAAAATAAACACAAATACATATACCTACACGCTCCAAATGTTTTTGTTGGGCTGAGGCAAAATAAACAACAATACATATACCTACACGCTCCAAATGTTTTGTATGGTGCTGAGGCAAAATAAACACAATACATTCATTGCTTGCTGCACAAAAAGTGTTGACTTGGAATGATTCCGACTAGTGCATGTTTCACAACAGACACATCACTGGGTAGTGAACTGTCTGTTTGTAGTACCTCTGGCAGGGTACTGTCGCATTCAAGGCAGTTGTCTTAAGGTGTAGAGGTGAGTTCCATTCAACATCACAACATATTGCAATCCTGAATGCACCCCTAATAGAGCTCTCCAGGGGTCATGACCTCACAAAGTCTCAGATAGGAACTGGACTGCCCACATACAGGTGTGGTTGAAGTTAAGCACACCAGACTGCAGTGAAGGAGTTGCTTAATGGTTGATAGTGGTAGATTCATAAGGTGTTCTTTATAGTTTTGGTTTATGATACATTTCAAACATGTTGCCCTCTCCTCTCCTCTCCTCGCCTCTCCTCTCCTCTCCTCTCCTCTCCTCGCCTCGCCTCGCCTCGCCTCGCCTCGCCTCGCCTCTCCTCTCCTCTCCTCGCCTCGCCTCGCCTCGCCTCGCCTCGCCTCGCCTCTCCTCTCCTGTGGTGTGATACTGTTGCTGCGTAGATGATGCTAGACAGATGCAGTTAGAATATCAAGAGGCTAAAGAGCAGCTCCCTGAAGTCATGTTTCAGACCACTACTTAACAAACACCACAATTATCTCCATTAACACTGTTAATATCTTACAACCTTTAACCTCATTTACAAACAAAGAGAACGAGGTAGTTTTACAGTAAACTCCTACTTTACAAACAGAACAGCATAGTGTCTTTCTCTCCTTTAATTTATCTAATCATCTCAGACATTGGTTTTAACAATAACCACATATTACAGCTAATAGAATATGTATCACATTTACCACAGACAGTAACAACTCTATGAGTCTATTGTCAATATCCTCTACATAGAGAAACATCATTTCCTCCCAAGCAACCGGTCTTCATACTCTTCCTCCACGTCCTCCCTCCACTCTTCTGCCTCGTCTTCCTCCACCTCCTCCCTCCACTGTTCTGCCTCCTGTCTTCCTCCACCTCCTCCCTCCACTGTTCTGCCTCCTGTCTTCCTCCACCTCCTCCCTCCACTGTTCTGCCCCCTGTCTTCCTCCACCTCCTCCCTCCACTTTCTGCTCCTGTCTTTCTCACCTCCTCCCTCCACTGTTCTGCCTCCGTCTTCCTCCACCTCTCCTCCACTGTTCTGCCTCCTGTCTTCCTCCACTCCCTCCTCCACTGTTCTGCTCTCCTCCTCCACCTCCTCCCTCCACTGTTCTGCTCCTGTCTTCCTCCACCTCTCCCTCCACTGTTCTGCCTCCTGTCTTCCTCCACCTCTCCCCCACTGCTTCTGCCTCCTGTCTTCTCCACCTCCTCCCTCGCCTGTTCTGCTCCTGTTCTCCACTCTCCCTCCACTGTTCTGCCTCCTGTCTTCCTCACCTCCTCCTCCACTGTTCTGCTCCTGTCTTCCCACCTCCTCCCTCCACTCGTTCTGCCTCGTCTTCCTCCACTCCTCCTCCACTGTTCTGCCCCCTGTCTTCTCCACCTCCTCCCTCACTTTCTGCCTCCTGTCTTCCTCCACCTCCTCCCTCCGCTGTTCTGCTCCTGTCTTCCTCCACCTCCTCCCTCACTGTTCTGCCCCTGTCTTCTCACCTCCTCCCTCCGCTGTTCTGCCTCCTGTCTTCCTCCACCTTCTCCCTCCACTGTTCTGCCCCTGGCTTCCTCATCCTCCCTCCGCTGTTCTGCCTCCTGGTCTTCCTCCACCTCCTCCCTCCACTGTTCTGCCTCCTGTCTTCCTCCACCTCCTCCTCCACTGTTCTGCCCCTGTCTTTCTCCACCTCCTCCCTCCACTGTTCTGCCCCTGTCTTCCTCCACCTCCTCCTCCACCTTGTTCTGCCTCCTTCTTCCTTTTCCCTCTATCTTCCCTCTCCCTCCACTGTTCTGCTCCCTGTCTTCCTCCACCTCCTCCCTCCACTGTTCTGCTCCCTGTCTTCCTCCACCTCCTCCCTCCACTGTTCTGCCCCTTCTCTACCTCCCGTGGGGGTGAAACATAGCCTCCCTGCAGTAACCGTAACAACCGTGTCAGCCTGCAAAAATACGGTGCTAGCGTGGTCGGTCAGCTCCTTGCAGAAGGACTGGCTCTATTGATTACAGTGGGAACGCTTGCTCTGCGGGCCATACCACTGCGGATCCACGTCTCCGCCTGTCCGGTTGTTGAGGGAATGATTTATGAGGCGGCTTGCGCCAGGTCTCCTGTGGCTGCTCCCTTCCACTCGCACAGGAAGTAGGGCACCCTCAGATCCAACTCATTTATCACCCTGAGAGAGAGTGGGATGGAGGAAGAGAGAGGCTGGAGGGAGAAAGCAAGCAGGGAGGGGTGGACATAGAGAGAGCAGAGCGAGTACAGAGCGTGGGTGAGAAAAGGGAGAGAGAGAGAGTGAGATTGAGTGAGAGTGAGTGAGCGAGAGCGAGAGAGAGTGAGAGAGAGATATAACAGTAGGCTAACACACACAGACCTCCAGTAGTTTACCGCAGTGCTTAATTACTTCTACAGTGATTTGCCGGATTGTTTATCGCCACAATGCGAGAGAGAGTGAGAGAGAGATATAACAGTAGGCTAACACACACAGACCTCCAGTAGTTTACCGCAGTGCTTAATTACTTCTACAGTGATTTGCCGGATTGTTTATCGCCACAATTAATCTACGGGGGGCGGGACGAGGAGAGGGAAGGAGGAGATGGAGAGATAAACAGAAACACAACTCACACTCCYTACAAAACTGTCCCGGTAGCACTCTACCCTGCAGAGACCAACCAGAGAGATAGCAGTTCCACTGGAGGAATACTGAACACCTATTCACGTGATATATTACAGTACTACAGTGTACCATCAAGCAGCTCTGGCTAACTTAGTCAGCATCTTGTCAACAACAACGCACAGCCAGGATGAGTCACTAGTATAGCTTCCTGAATCGTTAAAGCCACTTGAACATTTCTCATTTGACCATCTCTGGTTGAGTCAGTGGCATTCCACCCAGCTAGCAGGGGACTGTTCATTTGCCGTTGTAGCACTGTGCTTGTAAATCATGAAATGGGGGTTTGCAATGCATTGTGGGATAATCCTTCAGTGCTGTAAAGAGAAAGTACTAGGCATGAGGGTCTTTGGGGTTGTGGTGTGTTTCTGTGTGAAGGACATGGCTCCCTAACACCAATTAAACCTGGGCAGCATCACCAGTTTGCAGGGTGCTAATAAAGTGAATGGAGAGTTTTTGTTTGAGCCTCAGAGAGCACTAAAATGACTCTCTACTCTGATAGGTCTGGGAGACAATGACACTCTACTCTGATAGGTCTGGGAGACAATGACACTCTACTCTGATAGGTCTGGGAGACCTTTACTTCTGATAGGTCTGGGAGACAATGACACTCTAGTCTGATAGGTCTGGGAGATAATGACACTCTACTCTGATAGGTCTGGGAGATAATGACACTCTACTCTGATAGGTCTGGAGATAATGAACTCTACTCTGATAGGTCTGGGTACAATGACACTCTACTCTGATAGGTCTGGGAGACAATGACAACTCTACTCTGATAGGTCTGAAGACAATGACACTCTACTCTTGATAGGTCTGGAGATAATGACACTCTACTCTGATAGGTCTGAACTGTATTAGCTCTACTAGTACTAATTGGAAAGGAAGGTGTGAACAGTGTATCAGTGGAGGTTCTGAGGGAGGATGGCTCATAATAATGGCTGGAACAGCGCCAATGGAGCCATGTGTTTCATGTGTTTGATACCATTCCACTGATTCTTGCTCCAGTCATTACCACAAGCCCGTCCTCCCAATTAAGGTGCCACCAACCTCCTGTGCAATGTGTGTGTTAAGTGTGAGTGTGTAACCAATTCCCTTCTTTTTCTCTGTGTTTCAGACTGAACCGGAGCTGATTGAGGAGACCAACGTGGATCGTCTGATTGGCCCGCGGGGGGTTATGTCTGCCCCAAGGGGTCAAAGGTCACTCAGAGACCTCCACGTTGAGCTCCCAGCCGTCCATTGACGAGGTACGCCAGCAGATGCACCTCCTCTTGGAGGAGGCCTTCAGCCTGGCCTCAGGGGGACACTCCTCCACAGCCGGACGCCACACCACTCCCATCATCCCCACCCCACCACGGTTACCACCACGGCCACTACAGCCCGGACCTCCACCCCTGCCCTACTCTGACGTGGTGACCAGTGCCCCGGGAACCATGAGCCGTGGCCGGGGAGGAGGGCTGCAGTGGGTGCCGGCTTACGGAGCAGAGATGTATCAGTGCAGCCTCCCCAGACCGGTGAGGGCTGGGAGGATAAGGTTATGTTAGGTCAAAATGACTACTGTACTGGTTGTAGTTGAGTAAACCTTAACAAGTAGACACTTTCTCCTATCAGAAAACATCAACCCACAGTATATTATTCATGTGTGTGTTGACTTGTGTTCTTCCAGGCCTTTAGGTTCACCCAGCTTCCTGATAGGTTATGACCTCTCCTCCACCCCCTATTCCCCCTCGCACCGGCCCCCCTCCTGGGACCTCTCTAAGACGGTACGGCCAGCACACACACACACACACACACAACACACACACACACACACACACACACAACAACACACACACACACACACACACACACACACACACACACACACACACACACACACACACACACACACACACACACACACACACCACACACACACACACACAGCCCCATGACACTATTCTCACCTTTCCTCAAATGAATCAAAGCCGCAATACCGCACTCTCACCCCACCAATGAATCACTAAATCCCCAACATTCACATGGTAATATTCACCAGGTAAATGCAGTGTGGCCAGACTGATCTCAGTCGTGTATACTGCACATTTGAAAGCAGAATCAGTGCAGAGGAAGATGACATGAATAGCAAGAGAATCCAGTGTTACTGTGGGTCTTATTCTGGAGCACCAGTGTCCTCTTGTGGTGAAGAATATGTGTTGCATGTGAATGTTGATTTTGCGATGTGAGCGTTATCTCTCTCTCTGACTCAGCTCATCGCCTGACCTGAGGTCCAAGGCCAGATCTCAGAGTCTGGGACCAACATGACGGACATGCAGACCAGCATAATGACAGCAGCGCCCCCTATGTCTCTCTCTCCAGAGCAGCACTCCCTTCAGTCCCCCTCTCCAGAGCAGCACTCCCTTCAGTCCCCCTCTCCAGAGCAGCACTCCCTTCAGTCCCCCTCTCCAGAGCAGCACTGCCTTCAGTCCCCCTCTCCAGAGCAGCACTCCCTTCAGTCCCCCTCTCCAGAGCAGCACTGCCTTCAGTCCCCCTCTCCAGAGCAGCACTCCCCTCAGTCCCCTCTCCAGAGCAGCACTCCCTTCAGTCCCCTCTCCAGAGCAGCACTCCCCTCAGTCCCCCTCTCCAGAGCAGCACTCCCTTCAGTCCCCTCTCCAGAGCAGCACTCCCTTCAGTCCCCTCTCCAGAGCAGCACTCCCCTCAGTCACAGCAGAACAGCCGGTGTCCACCTACTCAGGTCAGAACCTGTTTGTCTGTTTTTTTTAAATTGTATTATCCTTGCGCGGGGTCTAGGTTAGGAGTTTGGGTAAGGAGTTTGGGTAAGGAGTTTGGGTAAGGAGTTTGGGTTAGGAGTTTGGGTAAGGAGTTTGGGTAAGGAGTTTTGGGGTAAGGAGTTTGGGTAAGGAGTTTGGGTAGGAGTTTGGGTAAGGAGTTTGGGTAAGGAGTTTGGGTTAGGGGTTTGGGTAAGGAGTTTGGGTAAGGAGTTTGGGTAAGGAGTTTGGGTTAGGGGTTTGGTAAGGAGTTTGGTTAGGATTTGGGTTTGGAGTTTGGGTAAGGGTTTTGGGTAAGGAGTTTGGGTTAGGAGTTTGGGTAAGGAGTTTGGGTAAGGAGTTTGGGTAAGGAGTTTGGGTTAGGAGTTTGGGTTAGGAGTTTGGGTTAGGAGTTTGGGTTAGGAGTTTAGGTTAGGAGTTAGGATTTAGGTTTAGGTTTAGGTTAACTTTGTTGTTTGTCACAATTGTAGAACAACTTCATTCTTCTTCTAGTAATGGCAGTTGTCATTTAGTATTTCCCCTGCATAACGACCTCCTAACCCCCCCACAGGAAACCCCATCACAGCGGTGTACGCCATCCCAGCCTCGCGGTCGGGTTATCTGAGTACTTTGCCTCCACGCCCCCGTCCTCCTACCAACAGCCCATCCTGGATGTCCTACCCCCCGAGCCTGAGGACGTGCCCCCCAGGGGCTGACTCTGTAAGAACCCCCCTACTCTCCACACTTACCGCGTAGGTAGAAGTGCTACCCACTGTAAGAATAGGTCAAAGATTAATACACAACGCAGAGACAGAGGATGAGAGGTCAAAAGGACGAGAAGTCAATAGAGTAATAATGATGAAGGGAAATATGTGTTTTTTCTGTTATAGGGAATTATTGCTCAATGGTTCCGAGACTCAGAGACATGGGAGGAATATGTCTTCTGAAATAGGATACTTGTTATTTGGCCATTGGCTAGTTTTATTGCAAGGAATTCTAATTGGTCAACCACAGGCTAGGGCTGGGTTATAAAACTACATGCTGTCCCTTTGTTCTGGCGAGAGAACCACTGGAGAGAATCACTGACAGAGTATCACTGAGGACAGGGGAGAATYACCATCTACCTCTCAGCATAACATCTATGATTTGTCCTCTTTGAATAAACCTATTTTCCTCCCCCTGATTTGCTTTGGGGTTTGTGTTATTGAAGAGTAACATAAATTGCTAACACCACTGATCCTGGATCAGACACGTTACCTTATGGTAAAGTTAGGATGGGGGTGGAATATGTTCTACCTCGAGCCACAACCACACCACACACAAGGGAAAGCCCTATCCTGCCCCAGGTCTTAGAGTTGTTATGMAAACTAATGGAAAGATAAGTTACAGAGCTCAATGTGTTTTCCTGGATGTTTGTAAGACACCAAAATGTGACTCATCAGTGAATATGAAGACATTTTCATGACAGCCTCTGCAGAGAGCCTTATCAGGGATTGACAGTGAGCTCATTCCTCATCTACCACTAAGCAAAATTTGGTTCCTAATTTTCTATTATACAATACTCTCTCTGTCTCTGTCTGTCTGTTAAACATGAAATGGGTTCCATGTCCCCATCTGTCACTGTTATTGACCATGTGACCTCCCCTTTCCTCACTGGCCTTTCCTCTTCTGTATGGAATGTTCTTTTTATCCCTGTTTGTCTGCCTGTTTCAACCAGATGCCTTCACGCAGTGTCTTTTTGCAGAACCAGTGTCATTTAGAAACCATTTGCTGAACTGAATGTGTGACTGGCGTTGAGTGGACACAGCAAAATACCGGGGTAGTTGAGCACATTTCCTAAATGAACACCTCTTCTCTTTTTTCTTTTGGATCTTTCTTTGATTAGTTTTGTGTAGAGTCAGACAGTCATGCACATCTCATGTCCACATTCTAAAGTAACCCATAAGTGGWGTTCAAATGCTTGGTTTGAATCGAAAGTCCATTTTTAAAAGTCACAGATATTTGAATATTTTAATTTATTTTATCGTGTGAGTTTCGTCCAAGTGTACTTGTGTATATTTTCCCTTGTTTTCAGCCATTTGAATATATGTGTAATACATGTGGAAGAGAGAKAATGTTCACCCAGCAAACTGATCCWATAAGGATAATACCTTTTGAATTTGAAAAACAACAAAAAACAAAGCATCAGCTGTATTTCCTATCATGTTGTTGGGTTTCAAACCCTGTGTGGTTGTTTTGGTGACGCCTGGTCTACCCTCTCTTCCAGGTGGCTCTCCCAGGGTACGTGGAGGCCTTCCCTCATCCCCGCTACCCTCAAGGCAGRTCCCCCAGACTCCCCCTACACTACGGCCAGGCCATGGAGCCACCCCCCACCCCGACCACCGCCGCGTCCCAGCAGAGCCTGCCCGATGCGGGGGAGCCCAGAGACAGAGTCCCACTCAGCAGTCTCTCCACATCCGCCCTGGTCCAGGCCATCCGCCAGGAGGTGGCAAAGCTGGCCAAGAAGCAGACAGACATGTTTGAGTTCCAGGTGTAATCCCTCCCTCTATTGGCCGGGAGGTGGAATTGCAGCACTCTCTTTTCTGAACATGCTGTAACACTAGAGACTAAACAAACTCTCAAACTCAACTTTTTTGACATTTGTATATTAAGACTGATAAAAGCCTCTTTCTTTCTATTTCTCTCTCTCTCCCCCACCTCTCTCATTGTGGGAAAATCCCACGTTGCTCTGATGTGTTTGATCACCATGCTGTTATTTTGGAGTTACTGAAGAGTGAAAGTGTTCTATCTCAAACTGTCAGWCATCTCTTCTTAACGATGTCTCTATAGTTACATTACATCACCTGTTCCTTTACATTGTACATATGTCATCCCCACATCTAAAGAGCTGTAATAATGAAGGATGAGTGTTTCTCAAGCCAGGACAGTAACCTTAGCAACCCACAGAGGAGTATGTCACGACATCAATAGAACAATTGATGAGGCAGAGAGAGTCGTCACATGTTCATGCACAAAGGTCCAACCACTTCAGAACATCAGAATGAAGTGATAACGAGCCAAGGGTTTTTGGAGGATATATTGGCACGGTTGTTGTTAGGKCTGAGACGAAGTCGAGGACAGGCAGACCGTGGCACTATATCCTCCAAACACCGGCTTCGAGGGCATCACTTTTATACAATGTGTTACCAACATATTCAAATAATGATTGACATATTTTCATWAAAAAACTGTATTTTGATTAATTTATTCATACTATTACATCCTTCCACAAGATATAGTCCCGACACAAATCTAGCCGCCTTGTCGTTCGTTCTATCGGTTCGGTTGCTACAGTAGAGACGCGACACACAGTCCTTCAGTCTTTTTGTTCTGTGTTTATGGATGCGACCCAGTCATTTGTTCTAAATGTTCCGTTTCCATACTGGCTGGCAACGTTCTTCTCCCTTTCTTTCTAGTTAGCCAACTAAGGCTAACTTACAGCTAGAATAACAGCAATTTAGTTGCATTTGCATTTGTTTTAGCTGTTTTCTAGAGATATTTATTTGGATAAATTAAATCCATAACAATGAGCTAATGAGGCTCGATTTTTCCTGGCAGACAAAATGTGCTCACTTGTCAGGACAGTGTTGTTCAGAGAGGCTAACCAACAACACAGCAACACAATCACTTCAAACTGAAGCTGGAAACACTGCAAACTAGCTGCACTTCGTTTCATTTGACCTTTTTTCAATTTACATTTCTTTGTATATATCCATAAAAATAATACCAGATGATTCATGATTTTGACTTGTTGAGAAACGCTGCCTGTCTGTCTTGTCCCGACTCCCGACATGTTCATTACTATGATTACTATGGAACAGCTGGAGATTGAATTTGAATATTGAAACAATGTTGCAAATGTCAGAAAGACAGACAACAAGGTTTATACAAATCTCAGCTGTTGAAAACTAAATGTTAGTCTAAAGGAAATGTGAGATAATGTCTAGATGCTTTTTATAGTGGAGATTAAGTTTATAAATTGCTTGGCTGGGATGATGAGACAGTGGTTTTCACAGTCATATGGAACAGAGTAAATAGGCATTTTAACATCATAGATTTAGCCGGTGGTAACTTGTGGAATAGACACCGGCTGGAATGCGGTTTTAACCAATCAGCATTCAGGATTAGACCCACCCGTTGTATAATGTGTATATATAAGCATGTAGAGGGATGCCATGTATCTTAMCTCTTTTTATAGAACAAGTCCATTTCAACTAAAAGACAGACTTATGTTTTGTTGTCGTCTCCAATGGCCCTGAGTATTCCATCCACTGACTGAGAGGTGATTTACCTTGGTTGTCGTCTCCAATGGCCCTGAGTATTCATCACTGACTGAGAGGTGATTTACCTTGTTGTGTCTCCAATGGCCCTGAGTATTCCATCCACTGACTGAGAGGTGATTTACCTTGTTGTCGTCTCCATGGCCCTGAGTATTCCATCCACTGACTGAGAGGTGATTTACCTTGTTGTCGTCTCCAATGGCCCTGAGTATTCCATCCACTGACTGAGAGGTGATTTACCTTGTTGTCGTCTCCAATGGCCCTGAGTATTCCATCCACTGACTGAGAGGTGATTTACCTTGTTGTCGTCTCCAATGGCCTGAAGTATTCCATCCACTGACTGAGAGGTGATTTACCTTGTTGTCGTCTCCAATGGCCCTGAGTATTCCATCCACTGACTGAGAGGTGATTTACCTTGTTATGTTCTTCAATGACAATTGAGAACTGAGTCAGATTCCCCTTTCCTGTGCTCAGCCATGTCTTCTAAGTATCATTTCAAGCAGTTTGAAAACAACATGAGTGGTCTGTTTTGTAACATTGGACCACAAATTAGGCACAATTGAAGTCAGTACATTTAATGATGGGTGTTGATTTTCTCCAAAGAAAAGGAGGTACTGGTGTTGTATATGAATGGATATGAATAGTGAGTTGAGATCTGACACCATGTTTGGAAGAAACACACTTTTCAGAACACATGTGCCTCATAAACTGTGATTATTGTGTCGACAAACACTTGAATCGTAAGGATGCCAACAACAATTTCACTTGTTTCTTGACGATGCCTCCAAACTGCCTTTCACAAYGTGAACATGATCATAAATCCAGTACTGTAGCCCTTTTCTTGGACACGGTAAAGTTGGACTGGGTTTAACACAACTGTAAATGTAAAGTGTTTCTTAACAGAAAGGAGAGAGGACACTTTAAACGCTGACACAGTGTTCAGTTACATTTCTCTTTTCTTTAGAAATCATAAAGAAATCATAAAGAAATCATAAATTGGCCACAGAATCCACTTATCAAATGTTACAGAAAGTATGTATTGTAATGATTCTACATAACAGAGTGTCATATCTGTGTTCTACACAATACATTTCTACATTCTGTAAGGTTTTGTATTCTAGTAATGATCAGATGAGATAAAAACCAGACTGACTCTGACATTTTAGGACTGTAGATGTGCATCTCTGGTTTAATGCACAAAATCCCCAGGAGTGATTGGCACAAGGTCCTCTAGTAGGTATAATGATACGATACTGTTACATATGGACAGTGGTGGACTGGGACACTGTTAACTACATATATATATATATTGGTTTGACCTTTGAAGACCAAGGTCCTCTGTCAGTAGTACATTCTTTGCATAATATTGTGAATGTTTATCCCAATGAGTTTGATCTCCTCCTTGATGATTGTACTGTAAATGTTTATTTTTAACCAGAACCAGCTCAAATACACTTTATCCTATAGGTATATGTCTGTTCTGTTAACTGTWGCTGGACAGGAAGGTGAGAAGGTTAGGGCAGCTCCCAGTCCTGGAGTTTGKTCCTCTACATGGAGTCTGGCTTTCATTCTCTCATTCCCAGTGAGTGAACACACCTTGTCTGAAGGTTGGTCCTATTCTGTATAGTATTCATACAGTGTCTCTTGGTATTCTAATGGGTGGACATGGCATGCATGAGTCTACACATGGAACCCAAGACTGAGATGAGCCTGGTTTGAGTATCTTTGATAAGAGGAACAAGTGACAGGGGGAAGAGTGTAATTGTGTTGGTCACAGTATACCAAAGGATGGGTGGAAGAGCATATCACCTCACACATCATAGGTGGTATTGCAACACAACAATAAACTGTTGAAATGAAGAGCTGTCCCAAAAATGTAACATATTTTCTCCTGTTTATCATGACGACACATTATTGCATTATTTCAGATGCAGGTTATAGTTTTTCACCCTGATTTCCTTTTTTTACTGACCCCTGTACAGTAGACTATCTGTTTTCAGATGCACCCTGGGAGATTAGGTTTTCCATCCTGTCCARTGTTTCTGAGTGTAAATAGGAGAGGAACATTCTCTCTTGCTGTAACTCCTAACCAGAACTGTTGCTTTTCTGTTTCCAGCATCTCTTTTGCTGATGGACTGACAACACTCATGGTTGTGAATGGATGGTTATGTTACCATGTAGCTACTGTATTGTACAATGAAACCCTTTCTGTCTGTTCTGTAGATGCTGACCAGTTTTGTGTTGAAATGAACACTTTTCACATTTGAATGCTGATACATCAGTCTGAAGAGAGAAACAGGATGCCAGATTATGCGATATGAATCTTTGCAGATTAACTCAATAAAAGGGATGACAGATTGGCTGTTTGATGGGGAATGTGGTTTGTGACTTTAATATAKGATTTATTTATGAACATAAATAGTTGTTAGTCAAGGTAATTCTGATGAGATACAATCATTATAGTTTATTCCCTGATTTGAATCCTTCTCTTCTCAGTTGTTGGATGACAGATGTATGAAGGTTGCTTAGGAAGTAATCTATAATGGGAGGGAAAGARAATCAATCAATTTATAAAGTGTTGGCACTAATTCTGCAAAGAGGTCKAACATTGTAATAGACAACAGCATCAGACGCCCCAMACTGTCTGTCTGTCGTATAGAACTACTAGGCCTAYAATACGAAACAGCGCGTTTAAAGTCAGAATAAGAATATATGAAAAAAATAGCACTGTATTTTACATCTCCCGCGATCCAAAGGCTCTCCCATCTGCGCTCCCAACTCCAACTCCATCATCAGGATAGCCAGCTCGTTGACTTSGTCCATTTCGCTCCTCCTGGCCACATGGATACCGGTCGGGGGACTAAACACTTCCAGAGGTTGGTAGTTGTTCACCACTAGGATGCCCGTGTCAGGCCACCGCTCCGTGTCTCTAACGGGCTGCTGCTGCTGCTTCTGCGCCGCATTGCAATGATTATGGTCCTGCAAAATTGAGGTCCAAATATCCCCGCACGTGTTGGACTGGTCATAGAGAGAGGGGAAGAATCTGGATTTGTTGGCATTCATATTGTTTTCACTTTTCAGTAGGTCATGAATTCAGGTTTGTTTGGATTCGAAAGGTGAATGCACCTGGTGATTCTGGAACCATGACCTCTAGTTTATCATGTTCTAAACCTTTTGTTGCGTTGTAATTTGCGCAGTAGGCTAAACCAGTAGGCTAAGCTTAATGCTAAAAGGAAACACTTAATCGGTAAATTATTTCACCCTGTTGCAGGAGAACTTTCCTTCAAGATAAAATTAAAAGGCTTCTGAAGTTTGTAATATTCAGACTTGTACATTTCCGACTTGATATTCCCTTATGAAAAATGTATCAACCCCTACACAAATGTAAATGTATTATAATCCACATAATAATTCACATTTCCTGTTGCTGCAGGATATTTTCCCGCTATATCAAACTGGCTCAAATTCAGATCCTACTTCTATACTGCATGCTTTTCTGTGTTTAATGATCTCACCAGCAATCAATAGTTTAACAAGAGTATGAAGAAATTAGGCTATTTTCAAAGTAGGTCTACACTAATAATTAAAGACACCCAGAGTAGGTTATCTACCGACACACATTTACCTGTAATAATTCAATCCATTAAAGATGCTCAAAGCGCTGTCAGTGGGGAAACTCACTTTAAAACTTCTCTGGGATATGTGGGACTGTAGCGTCCCACCTGGCCAACATCCAGTGAAAATGCAGAGCGCCAAATTCAAATAAATTACTATAAAAATGTAGCTTTCATGAAATCACATTCAATATACCAAATTAAAGCTACACTTGTTGTGAATCCAGCCAACGTGTCAGATTTCAAAAATGCTTTACGGCGAAAGCAAACAATGCTATTATCTGAGGATATGTCACGCCCTGGCCTTAGTTATCTTTGTTCTCTTTATTATTTTGGTTAGGTCAGGGTGTGACGAGGGTGGTTTGTGTGTTTTTGTCTCATCTAGGGTGTTTGTACTGTCTAGGTTTTTTTTGTAGAGTTATGGGGTTGTGTTCATTATAGAGGTTTATGTAAGTCTATGGTTGCCTAGATTGGTTCTCAATTAGAGGCAGGTGTTTATCGTTGTCTCTGATTGGGAACCATATTTAGGCAGTCAGTGTTTGTGCCACATGGGACTGTTACGGTTTGTTCACGTTTATTGTTTTGTATTGGTGTTCATAGTTCAGTTTTCTATATTAAAACATGGATACCTACCACGCTGCGTATTGGTCCGATCCTTGTTACACCTCTTCAGAGGAAGAAAGCCGTGACAGGATAGCACCCCAACAAACAATCACAGACCATCATATTTCAACCCTCCCGGTGCGACACAGAACCCAGAAATAAAGATATAATTCATGCCTTACCTTAGATGAGCTTCTTCTGTTGGCACTCCAATATATCCCATAAACATCACAAAGGGTCCTTTTGTTCGATTAATTCCGTCGATATATATCCAAAATGTCCATTTATTTGGCGCGTTTGATCCAGAAAAACACCGGTTCCAACTCGCTCAACATGACTACAAAAGTTACCTGGAAGCTTTGTCCAAACATTTCAAACTACTTTTGTAATACAACTTTAGGTATTTTTTAACATAAATAATCGATAAAATTGAAGACGGGATGATCTGTGTTCAATACCGGAGGAAAACAATGTGTAGCATGCTTTCTGGTCACGCGCCTCTAACAAGCAGTACACTTCACTCGACCCTCGTTCTGAACAGGGCTACTTCTTCATTTCTCAAAGGAAAAACCTCAACCAATTTCTAAAGACTGTTGACTTCCAGTGGAAGCGATAGGAACTGCAGGAAGGTCCCTTAGAAATCTGGATTCCCAATGAAAATCCATTGAAAAGAGAGTGACCTCAAAAAACAAAAATCTGAATGGTTTGTCCTCTGGGTTTTGCCAGATAAGTTCTGTTATAGTCACAGACATGATTCAAACAGTTTTAGAAACTTCAGGGTGTTTTCTATCCAATACTAATAATAATATGCATATATTAGTATCTGGGACTGAGTAGGAGGCAGTTTACTCTGGGCATGCTTTTCATCCAAATGTGAAAATGCTGCACCCTTTCCACAGAGTAGGCCAACAGTAGGCTTAATATTTGTGTTTTACCCCTTTAATGTGTAATAATATAAAGCACTGTTTAACCCTGGTCTGTACAGTAAGTATAGTGTCCAATGGCTGTGTGTGTATGTGTGTGTGCTTTCATTCATGCGTGTGTGTGTGTGTACATCAGAAACTCATGTGCACGTTTGTAGAGCTTGTGTCAGATGTCCTTGCAACATTATCTTAACCTCAGCTATTGAGTTGGTCTGAAAGATACTGAGAGCATTTCCTGTAAGTGGAAATTTTCAAAGACATGTTTCCTCATATTTGTCCAAACAAATGATGTATTAATTTGCCGGGATCCGAAGCAGATACTTTTGTAATCAAACATTGGATAACATCATGTATTTTCTCACTTCTAAAAAAGTTGGCTGGGGTGCATTCGGTTACTCAGAGGTTCAGGGGATCGTGTTGAAATCTCAAAACACTTGTTCACGTGATACTGTAAACCTGATTGGTTACCATAAAACTCCTGTAGCCTAAATGAAGCACAATAGGAAGTGATAATTATTCATTTTCATGTTTTATATTGGATGTAAACAAAATATGTATTTTAGATAGCTAATGCTTTACTTTTAGTATTTAGTAAAACGCTTTAANTAATTATTCATTTTCATGTTTTATATTGGATGTAAACAAAATATGTATTTTAGATAGCTAATGCTTTACTTTTAGTATTTAGTAAAACGCTTTAATGACAATAMACAGTTCAATGTACCCATCAAATGGACCAAGACAATAACAAGAAGTTTGCCGTGTGAACTACAGTCAGACATCTATTTTTCATAACAATCCCTGAAAATATTATATAATGAGCACTTCACAGGTAAGTTGCTGATAATAAAGTTGGATTCTATTGTATGTGGCCTTTCAAACTACATTCTTGCAGTGTAACATAGAAATAGACAAACTAGACAAACAACATAGAATGCCCACTCATATCACACCCTGACCAAACAAAACATAGAAACATACAAAACAAACTATGATTGGTCAGGGCGTGATAGTACCCCCCCCAAGGTGCGGACTCCGGCCGCAAAACCTAAACCTATAGGGGAGGGTCTGGGTGGGCATCTGTCCGCGGTGGCGGCTCTGGCGCGGGACGTGGACCCCACTCCACCATAGCCATTACCCGCTTCAGTGGCCTCTTAGGAGCGGCGACCCTCGCCGCCGACCTTAGACTGGCAACCCTAATAAAGGGCCCCACTGGACTGAGGAGCGCCTCTGGACTGAGGGCGCCTGTGCCCAGGGTCCCTTGCCGTCCAGAATCTCCTCCCAGGTTCAGGAGTCCTGCGATCGCTGCTGCTGCTGCTGCTGCCCGTTTCCACGCTGCTTGGTCCTTTGGTGGTGGGTTATTCTGTAAACGTC
>NW_019942868.1:417737-425127 GCF_002910315.2 Salvelinus sp. IW2-2015 | reverse complement strand
TTGAGAGAGATTCAGATGAGATAAAAACCAGACTGACTCTGACATTTTAGACTGTAGATGTGCATCTCTGGTTTAATGCACAAATCCCCAGGAGTGATTGGCACAAGTCCTCTAGTAGGTATAATGATACGATACTGTTACATATGGACAGTGGTGGACTGGGACACTTGTTAACTACATATATAATATATATTGGTTGACCTTTGAAGACCAAGGTCCTCTGTCAGTAGTACATTCTTTGCATAATATTGTGAATGTTTTATCCCAATGAGTTTGATCTCCTCCTTATGATTGTACTGTAAATGTTTATTTTTAACGAGAACCAGCTCAAATACACTTTATCCTATAGGTATATGTCTGTTCTGTTAACTGTTGCTGGACAGGAAGGTGAGAAGGTTAGGGCAGCTCCCAGTCCTGGAGTTTGTTCCTCTACATGGAGTCTGGCTTCATTCTTCTCATTCCCAGTGAGTGAACACACCTTGTCTGAAGGTTGGTCCTATTCTGTATAGTATCATACAGTGTCTCTTGGTATTCTAATTCAGGGTGGACATGGCATGCATGAGTCTACACATGGAACCCAAGACTGAGATGAGCCTGGTTTGAGTATCTTTGATAAGGGAACAAGTGACAGGGGGAAGAGTGTAATTGTGTTGGTCACAGTTATACCAAAGGATGGGTGGAAGAGCATATCACCTCACACATCATAGTGGTATTGCAACACAACAATAAACTGTTGAAATGAAGAGCTGTCCCAAAAATGTAACATATTTTCTCCTGTTTATCATGACGACACATTATTGCATTATTTCAGATGCAGGTTATAGTTTTCACCCTGATTTCCTTTTTTTACTGACCCCCTGTACAGAGACTATCTGTTTTCAGAATGCACCCTGGAGATTAGGTTTTCCATCCTGTCCAATGTTTCTGAGTGTAAATAGGAGAGGAACATTCTCTCTTGCTGTAACTCCTAACCAGAACTGTTGCTTTTCTGTTTCCAGCATCTCTTTTGCTGATGGACTGACAACACTCATGGTTGTGAATGGATGGTTATGTTACCATGTAGCTACTGTATTGACAATGAAACCCTTTCTGTCTTCTGTAGATGCTGACCAGTTTTGTGTTGAATGACACCTTTCACATTTGAATGCTGATACATCAGTCTGAAGAGAGAAACAGGATGCCAGATTATGCGATATGAATCTTTGCAGATAACTCAATAAAAGGGATGACAGATGGCTGTTTGTGGAGATGTTGGTTTGGACTTAATATATGATTTATTTATGAACACATAAATAGTTGTTAGTCAAGTAATTCTGATGAGATACAATCATTATAGTTTATTCCCTGTTTGAATCCTTCTCTTCTCAGTTGTTGGATGACAGATGTATGAAGGTGCTTAGGAAGTAATCTATAATGGGAGGAAAGAGAATCAATCAATTTATTAAAGTGTTGGCACTAATTCTGCAAAGAGGTCTAACATTGTAATAGACAACAGCATCAGACGCCCCAAACTGTCTGTCTGTCGTATAGAACTACTAGGCCTATAATACGAAACACGCGTTTAAAGTCAGAATAAGAATATATGAAAAAAATCACTGTATTTTACATCTCCCGCGATCCAAAGGCTCTCCCATCTGCGCTCCAACTCAAACTCCATCATCAGGATAGCCAGCTCGTTGACTTGGTCCATTTCGCTCCTCCTGGCCACAGGATACGGCGCGGGGACTAAAACTTCCAGAGGTTGGTAGTTGTTCACCACTAGGATGCCCGTGTCAGGCCACCGCTCCGTGTCTCTAACGGGCTGCTGCTGCTGCTTCTGCGCCGCATTGCAATGATTATGGTCCTGCAAAATTGAGGTCCAAATATCCCCGCACGTGTTGGACTGGTCAGAAGAGAGGAAGAATCTGGATTTGTTGGCATTCATATTGTTTTCACTTTTCAGTAGGTCATGAATTCAGGTTTGTTTGGATTCGAAAGGTGAATGCACCTGGTGATTCTGGAACCATGACCTCTAGTTTATCATGTTCTAAACCTTTGTTGCGTTGTAATTGCGCAGTAGGCTAACCAGTAGGCAAGCTTAATGCTAAAAGGAAACACTTAATCGGTAAATTATTTCACCCTGTTTGCAGGAGAACTTTCCTCAAGATAAAATTAAAAGGCTTCTGAAGTTTGTAATATTCAGACTTGTACATTTCCGACTTGATAGTTCCTTATGAAAAATGTATCAACCCCTACAACAAATGTAATGTATTATAATCCACATTATAATCACATTTCCTGTTGCTGCAGGATATTTTCCCGCTATATCAAACTGGCTCAAATTCAGATCCTACTTCTATACTGCATGCTTTTCTGTGTGTTTAATGATCTCACCAGCAATCAATAGTTTAACAAGAGTATGAAGAAATTAGGCTATTTTCAAAGTAGGTCTACACTAATAATTAAAGACACCCAGAGTAGGTTATCTTACCGACACACATTTACCTGTAATAATTCAATCCATTAAAGATGCTCAAAGCGCTGTCAGTGGGGAAACTCACTTTAAAACTTCTCTGGGATATGTGGGACTGTAGCTCCCACCTGGCCAACATCCAGTGAAATGCAGAGCGCCAAATTCAAATAAATTACTAAAAATGTAGCTTTCATGAAATCACATTCAATATACCAAATTAAAGCTACACTTGTTGTGAATCCAGCCAACGTGTCAGATTTCAAAAATGCCTTTACGGCGAAAGCAAACAATGCTATTATCTGAGGATATGTCACGCCCTGGCCTTAGTTACTTTGTTCTCTTTATTATTTGGTTAGGTCAGGGTGTGACGAGGTGGTTTGTGTGTTTTTGTCTCATCTAGGGTGTGTACTGTCAGGTTTTTTTTGTAGAGTTATGGGGTTGTGTTCATATAGAGGTTTATGTAAGTCTATGGTTGCCTAGATTGTTCTCAATTAGAGGCAGGTGTTTATCGTTGTCTCTGATTGGGAACCATATTTAGGCAGTCAGTGTTTTGTGCCACATGGGACTGTTACGGTTTGTTCACGTTTATTGTTTTGTATTGGTGTTCATTTCAGTTTTCTATATTAAAACATGGATACCTACCACGCTGCGTATTGGTCCGATCCTTGTTACACCTCTTCAGAGGAAGAAAGCCGTGACAGATAGCACCCAACAAACAATCACAGACCATCATATTTCAACCCTCCCGGTGCGACACAGACCCAGAAAATAAGATATAATTCATGCCTTACCTTAGATGAGCTTCTTCTTTGGCACTCCAATATATCCCATAAACTCACAAAGGGTCCTTTTGTTCGATAATTCCGTCGATATATATCCAAAATGTCCATTTATTTGGCGCGTTTGATCCAGAAAAACACCGGTTCCAACTCGCTCAACATGACTACAAAAGTTACCTGGAAGCTTTGTCCAAACATTTCAAACTACTTTTGTAATACAACTTTAGGTATTTTTAACATAAATAATCGATAAAATTGAAGAGCGGATGATCTGTGTTCAATACCGGAGGAAAACAATGTGTAGCATGCTTTCTGGTCACGCGCCTCTAACAAGCAGTACACTCACTCGACCCTCGTTCTGAACAGGGCTACTTCTTCATTTCTCAAAGGAAAAACCTCAACCAATTTCTAAGAACTGTTGACTTCCAGTGGAAGCGATAGAACTGCAGGAAGGTCCCTTAGAAATCTTGATTCCCAATGAAAATCCATTGAAAAGAGAGTGACCTCAAAAAACAAAAAATCTGAATGGTTGTGTCCTCTGGGTTTTGCCAGATAATTTCTGTTATAGTCACAGACATGATTCAAACAGTTTTAGAAACTTCAGGGTGTTTCTATCCAATACTAATAATAATATGCATATATTAGTATCTGGGACTGAGTAGGAGGCAGTTTACTCTGGGCATGCTTTCATCCAAATGTGAAAATGCTGCACCCTTTCCACAGAGTAGGCCAACAGTAGGCTTAATATTTGTTTTTACCCCTTTAATGTGTAATAATATAAAGCACTGTTTAACCCTTGTCTGTACAGTAAGTATAGTTCCAATGGCTGGTGTTGTATGTGTGTGTGTTTCATTCATGCGTGTGTGTGTGTGTACATCAGAAACTCATGTGCACGTTGTAGAGCTTGTCAGATTCGCTTCTTGCAACATTATCTAACCTCTAGCTATTGAGTTGGTCTGAAAGATACTGAGATAGCATTTCCTGTAAGTGGAAATTTTCAAAGACATTTTCCTCATATTTGTCCAAACAAATGATGTATTAATTTGCCGGGATCCGAAGCAAATACTTTTGTAATCAAACAATGGATAACATCATGTATTTTCTCACTTCTAAAAAAGTTGGCTGGGGTGCATTCGGTTACTCAGAGGTTCAGGGGATCGTGTTGAAATCTCAAAAACACTTGTTCACGTGATACTGTAAACCTGATTGGTTACCATAAAACCCTGTAGCCTAAATGAAGCACAATAGGAAGTGATAATTATTCATTTTCATGTTTTATTATTGGATGTAAACAAAAATGTATTTTAGATAGCTAATGCTTTACTTTTAGTATTTAGTAAAACGCTTTAATGACAATACACAGTTCAATGTACCCATCAAATGGACCAAGACAATAACAAGAATTTGCCGTGTGAACTACAGTCAGACATCTATTTTTCATAACAATCCTGAAAATTATATAATGAGCACTTCACAGGTAAGTTTGCTGATAATAAAGTTGGATTCTATTGTATGTGGCCTTTCAAAACTACATTCTTGCAGTGTAACATAGAAATAGACAAACTAGACAAACAACATAGAATGCCCACTCATATCACACCCTGACCAAACAAAACATAGAAACATACAAAACAAACTATGGTCAGGCGTGATAGTCCCCCCCAAGGTGCGGACTCCGGCGCAAAACCTAAACCTATAGGGAGGGTCTGGGTGGGCATCTGTCCGCGGTGGCGGCTCTGGCGCGGGACGTGGACCCACTCCACCATAGCCATTACCCGCTTCAGTGGCCTCTTAGAGCGGCGACCCTCGCCGCCGACCTTAGACTGGCAACCTAATAAAGCCCACTGGACTGAGGAGCGCCTCTGGACTGAGGGGCGCCTGTGCCCAGGGTCCCTTGCCGTCCAGAATCTCCTCCCAGGTTCAGGAGTCCTGCGATCGCTGCTGCTGTGCGCTGCTGCCCGTTTCCACGCTGCTTGGTCCTTTGGTGGTGGGTTATTCTGTAACGTTCTTCGTCGGCGAAAGAGAGTAGGACCAAGATGCAGCGTGGTGAGTATTCATTTTAATAGAATACTTGAACAAAACAAAAACAAAAAAAACAACAAACAAACGACGACGAAACAGTCCCGTAACGTGAACACAAAGTACACATAAAACAGGAACAATAACCCACAACCCACAATACAAAACAGGCTACCTAAATATGGCTCCCAATCAGAGACAACGACAAACACCTGCCTCTGATTGAGAACCATATCAGGCCAAACACATAGAAATAGACAACCACAAACTAGACAAACAACATAGAATGCCCACTCATATCACACCCTGACCAAACAAAACATAGAAACATACAAAACAAACTATGGTCAGGGCGTGACATGCAGTGGCAGCTCAGTGGCAACAACAACAGAGCTGCATCTCACAATTACACAGCAGCATAGTAGCATATGAAATACACTAAAGACAAAACAACTAATCAAAACACAATCATGAAAAAGGAGGATAGAATTATGGCCAGATTTGCCAAATGGAAGGCGGGGGAGGGCGGGGGAGAGCTTTGTCGCGTCTCTGTGTGTGGAGTAAAGGTGGTCAAGAGTTTGTTTTCCTCTGGTTGCACATGTGACATGCTTTCGACTCTATCAATCACCACATTCTTATCGGCAGACTCAATAGCCTTGGTTTCTCAAATTACTGCTTTGCCTGGTCCACCAACTACCTCTCAGATAGAGTTCAGTGTGTCAAATCGGAGGGCCTGTTGTCCGGACCTCTGGCAGTCTCTATGGGGGTGCCACAAGGTTCAATTCTCGGGCCGACTCTTTTCTCTGTATATATCAATGATGTCGCTCTTGCTGCTGGTGATTCTCTGATCCACCTCTACGCAGACGACACCATTCTGTATACTTCTGGCCCCTCTTTGGACACTGTTAACCTCTAACGAGCCTCTACCCCGGATCCGGGAGCACCCCCCACCCCCCCCCACACTGATTAGCATCGCTAGCATAGCGTCACAATTAAATAGTAGCATCTAAATATCATTAAATCACAAGTCCAAGCCACCTAATGAAAGATACAGATCTTGTGAATAAAGCCACCATTTCAGATTTTTTAAATGTTTTACAGGGAAGACACAATATGTAAATCTATTAGCTAACCACGTTAGCAAAGGACACGATTTTTTTACTCCCAACAGCTTTTTCCTGCGTCAGTAGCTATCACTAATTCGACTAAATAAAAATATATATAGCCACTAACCAAGAAACAACTTTATAAGATGACAGTCTGATAACATATTTATGGTATAGCATAGTTTTTTTGGGGAAAAATGTGCATTTTTCAGGTATAAATCACAGTTCTACATTGCAGCTGCAATATGAAATAGTGCTGACCCAGCCAGAACAATTACAGAGACCAACGTCATATAACGAATTACTCATCTTAAAACATTTCAGAAAAATACACAGCGTACAGATATTGAAAGCCCAACATCTGGTGAATCCAAACAATATTTCAGATTTATTAAATGTTTTATAACGAAAACAAAATGTAGCGCTAAATTAGCATAGCTATACCAGGCAGATTCGGCTAGGCGCCCACGGCCAGTGCACATGCACAACAGATATGATATAACATCGTAAATTGGGTCTTACTATGGCTGATCTTTCATCAGAATGTTGATCAAAGTGTCCTTTGTCAAGATGAGTCGTTGGTTCCGTTCAGAATTATTCCTTTCCCACTCCATTTAGCACAGGTACCGGTCGAGTGGCACGGATTTCTCAAACGTAACAACGGAACACCGCAAAACTCCCCAAAAAATTCAAATAATCTGATTAAACTATATTGAAAAAACATACATTACGATGATATGGTCACATGTATCAAACAAAATTCGACACGGAGATAGTTTGCATACATAACGCCAGCAAAACAGTACACAAACGCAGCTCAAATTCGAGCGATTCAGCAAACCGGAAGTTGTCGGTCACGCCAAAGAAATGGGTCCTATTTCACGTCAGTCCCAGATAAACAAAGAATTTCTCCTCTGACGTCCTCTTGACAACCAGAGGAAGGCGAATGAAGTGTGTTTCTGGTCATAGGGGGCACGACCATATATAGGCAGAGCTTTGAAGCCAGCATAACACATCTTGATTTTATGTTCTTG
>NW_019942868.1:407674-415892 GCF_002910315.2 Salvelinus sp. IW2-2015 | reverse complement strand
GTTCATGGAAAAGTGCTGTGGAATGACTTTCTGTATCACTCAGAGACAAAATTGAAACGGTTTTAGAAACTAGGGATTGTTTTTTCTTTCGCAATGTATTATTTATATGCATATAGTAAGAGCAATAATTGAATAAGAGGCAGTTTAATCTGTTGAGCAAATTATTGCTAATGCGAAAAAGTAGCACCCCCTGTATTCTCAAGAGTTAACAAATAGGAGCGCCACTTTGTATGAGCATTTTCTTGTTTGCTTATGGCCTTATACAGCTCGTTGAGTCCTGTCTTAGTGCCAGCATCGGTTTGTGGTGGTAAATAGATGGCTACAAATAATATAGATGAGAACTCTCTTGGTAGATAGAGTGGTTTACAGCTTATCATGAGGTATTCTACCTCAGGTGAGCAATACCTTGAGACTTCTTTAATATTAGACATTGCACACCAGCTGTTATTGACAAATAGACACACACTCCCGCCTTGGTCTTACCAGACGTAGCTTCTCTGTCCTGCTGATGCACTGAGAAGCCAGCCAGCTCTATATTATCCCTGTTTTCGTTCAGCCACGTCTTGGTGAAACATAATATATTACAGTTTTTTTATGTCCCGTTTGTAGGCTATTCTTAATCGGAGATCGTGTAGTTTGTTTTCCAATGACTGCACGTTGGCCAATAATACGGAGGGAAGGGGTGTTTACTTACTTGTCTGCAAATTCTTACGAGGCACCCCACTCCCCCTTTTCCTCTGTCTTTTCTTCACGTTGATGACTGGGATTTTGGCCTTGTCTTGATAAAGCGGTATATCCTTTGCGACTCATTAAATAAATAATCTTCGTCCAGTTCAAGGTGAGTAATAGCTTTTCTGATGTCCAGAAGCTCTTTTCGGTCATAAGAGACAGTAGCAGCAACATTATGTACAAAATTAGTTACAAACAATGCGAAAAAACAAACAAAATAGCACAGTTGTTTAGGAGCCCGTAAAACGGCAGGCATCCCCTCCGGCTCCATTATCATTATCAAAGTTCTTGAAATTTTCCGGATTGACTGACCTTCATGTCTTAACTTCTCTGCGCTACGGATCCCTTTTACGGGATCATTTTCCTAAACAACCGCTGAATTGCAGGGCGCAAAATATTACAAAACATATTTATAATCATGCAATCACAAGTGAAATATACCATAACACAGCTTAGCTTGTTGTTAATCCACCTATCGTGTCAGATTTTGAAAATATGCTTTACAAAGAAAGAAATCCAAGCTTTTGTGAGTGTATCAATCAATGCTAGAACAGCTAGCCCCAAATTAGCATGGTCACGAAAGTCAGAAAAGCAATAAATGTAATCGCTTACCTTTGATAATTTTTGGATGTTTGCACTCGCGAGACTCCCAGTTACACAATAAATGTTATTTTTGTTCAATAAATATTACTTTTATAACAAAAAAACGCCATTTGGGTTGCGCGTTACGTTCAGAAAACTACAGCCTCGTTCCGGTGCTGAAAGGCAGAAGAAAATTCCCAAACGTATCAGATTCAAAAATATTACTAAAAATATTTATAATCATGCAATCACAAGTGAAATATACGAAAACACAGCTTAGCTTGTTGTTAATCCACCTATCGTGTCAGATTGTGAAAATATGCTTTGCAACGAAAGCAATCTAAGCTTTTGTGAGTGTATCAATCAATGCTAGAACAGTTAGCCTTATATTAGCTTGGTTAGCTTGGTCACGAAAGTCAGAAAAGCAATACAATTAATCGCTTACCTTTGATAATCTTCGGATGTTTGCACTCACGAGACTCCCAGTTACACAACAAATGTTCTTTTTGCTCGATAAATATTACTTTTATAACAAAAAAACGCCATTTGGGTTGCGCGTTATGTTCAGAAAACCAAAGCCTCGTTCGGTTCGATGAAAATTCCAAAAAGTATCCGTAATGGTGGTAGAAAAATGTCAAATGTTTTTTATAATCAATCCTCAGGTTGTTTTTAACAAACATAATCGATAATACTTCAACCGGACCGTAACCTATTCAATAAGAGAGAAAAAGAAAATGGAGAGCTACCCTCTCGCGCGCAGGAACTAATCAGAGGACACCTGACTACTTTTGAAAAATCTCGCTAATTTTTCAAAATAAACGCCTGAAACTATGTCTAAAGCCTGGTCACAGCCTGAGGAAGCCATTGGAAAAGGGATCTGGTTGATACCCCTTTAAATGGAAGAAAGACTGGCCAGGGAAAATAAATCACTTCCGGGTTAGATTGTCTCAGGTTTTCGCCTGCAGAATCAGTTTTGTTATACTCACAGACAATATTTTGACAGTTTTGGAAACTTTGGAGTGTTTTCTATCCTAATCTGTAAATTATATGCATATTCTACGATCTGGACCTGAGAAATAGTCTGTTTACCTTGGGAACGTTATTTAAAAAATAAAAAAAATCTGACCCCTAGCGTCAAAAGGTTAAAGTAATGATGGACTGTTGTTTCTCTTTGCTTATTTGAGCTGTTCTTGCCATAATATGGACTTGGTCTTTTACCAAATAGGGCCGTCTTCTGTATACCAACACAAGTGATTGTCTCAAACGCATTAAGAAGGAAAGAAATTACTCAATTAAACTTTTAACAAGGCACACCTGTTAATTGAAATGCATTCCAGGTGGCTACTTTGAAGAATTTCAAATATAAAATATATTTGGATTTGTTTAACACTTTTCTGGTTACTACATGATACCACATGTGTTATTTCATAGTTTTTGTCTTCACTATTATTCTACAATGTAGAAAATAGTGCAACTAAAGAAAGACCCTGGAATGAGTAGGTGTGTCCAAACTTTTGACTGGTACTGTATATATTTTTTACACATATTTAACCATTTTTGGGGGGTAGGCACAAAACTACCTCCGTTCATAAAAAATAAAAATAAAGGTTACCTTCAGACAACTCAGTGACATTTTCCATAGAATGGTCATATTAGTTTGTAGGCCAAACCGTTCGGACGCTACAGACATTTTCATGAGAAGACAGATTTTCGTTATGTCTTATGGTCTGACAAACACCGCTCTAATTCTGCCACTTTTCACTGAAGATGCAGAAGTGCGACATTGGCGGATGTGGTTGATTAAGACGCCCATATGTAGCTTGTTTTTGGTCACAGGTTCAGGAATGGCTGAAGAATTGCAACATTTACCTGGAACTAACGCTGCAAATAGCACTGCTGGGTAATTTAAAAGTCATAGTCAATCGATCAATAATATAATAATACATACTCTTAGCTAAATGTTTATCTTTAATTTACAATCTATGAGAATAGAAAGGTTCAGAACTTTTATGAAACCTCACAGCGCAGTTGAAAAATATATGGCAAATAGAAATCAAAACGGGATGTTCTTCAGAGATAGATGGGAGGGGTTGAGGGTAGCTGAATGGTGGGACAAAAACAAGAGAACTAATGTAAAATATACTGTGTCCGTAAAATGTATATCGTATGTATACGCTGAAAATAGAAGCCCAAGTATTGTTGTCCATTAGTTTACTCCAATTTGGGGAGGGGTGGTAAGGTTAGGGGCAAAATAATAAATAAAAGAAAACATAATAAAACATATATATATATATGGGGGATTGGAAATTATTACAATTACATTGATAGAAGCCACAATCTATCTGCAATATGAAATATGATCTACCCTCTAAAAAAAGATGTATATATAAATAAAATAAACAAATCTTAGTGAATACTCTGCTGTTCTATTGTGTGGGGAATCATGTGGAATGATGTTTTAATTAACGTCTTTGTTGTAAATCGCAAACTGAAGTGGCAGTTTCACCTCTATGGATTCCAACTTTCAGGTCAGGGTCAAAAGGAGACATGAACTGGGTACTGGATGGAGAGGTTGAGACATGACTAGAGGAGGGGTGTGGTCTGAGGAGGAAACATACAGTTCCTAGTAATATGTATTCTGTAGAACTTGTCGTGGAAAATCGTATTACAAATATAACACTTACAAGAACTTGTGAATTCAATATAGGCTTTTAATACAAAATATCAGAAGCCGTGTCAGTCCGCGGAAAAGACCAACTTCCATAAGCACTGGCTCTGTTCTTATACACATACATCAAATGAGTCCATCCCACATGCAAATGAAGTTCCTTCCCTTAGTCCATCTGCCACCATTATCTTTTAGTTTAAGCTTCCTGCTTGTTCACGCCCAATAACGCCCATATCTGCTTTCAGTTAGGTTATAATGGTGGCAGGACCCCTTCTTGTCCTAAAAATAATATATTTCCATCTATCCTATAGGCCTATGTCTTTGGCCTTCGTACTTATGTTTAGCTTAGTGTGCTCTTTGGTATGTTTGCCCTTATTAGGATCAGCAGACTATGTGTCCTTCTAACATTAGTGTGTCCAGCTGTCCTATGCGCCTATGTGTCGCCTTCTCCTCCTGTGGTCTGATGTACAAATTTATATCTGTCCCTATATGTACCATTTACTCCCACAATCCCTCTGGGGCTAATTAGCCCCACAAACTATACTAACAGGACATCAAGATGGTGAAGGGTAATACCAAAGATGGACAACAAAAAATTATCAAATGTGAATAAAGCATACAAGTCAACTGGACCAAACATCTCCAAATCATTAATACAAAATAGGAGTAAAAGATCCAATTTGAAACATAAAACACTTACAAAACCCAACTAGACCAAACATCTCCAAACAATAACATAGATAGGAGTAAAAGATCTAGTCTGTAAAAAATAAAACACTTATAATCAATCATTATATTGTGAAGAATCAATGAGCATGTAGTACGTAGCCTTGCCTGAGGTTATCACAGTTATGTAAAATAAAGAAAATAACACAATGAATATGATACCAATATAAGTAGCCGACATGCAGTTTAAAAAATAAAATTAGGAACTGAGAAGTGGTCTGTGGTCACCACCTGCAGAATCAGTCCTTTATTGGGGGTGTCTTGCTAATTGCCTATAATTTCCACCTTTTGTCTATTCCATTTGCACAACAGCATGTGAAATTTATTGTCAATCAGTGTTGCTTCCTAAGTGGACAGTTTGATTTCACAGAAGTATGATTGACTTGGAGTTACATTGTGTTGTTTAAGTGTTCCCTTTATTTTTTTGAGCAGTGTATATTCATAAATATATATGTAAAAAATTCAAACAACCACACAATAACACAAAGCATTAGGCTAGCCAGATATGCTAAAAACCATTACATAGGAGCACAGTCCTCATCCTTCCAAATACGACAATCCCTTCTTTGACACTTAGCACAAAATAGAGGGTCTGGATGGTCATGACCATCCTCACTACTTTTTGTCCACCACTTGCAATTACCCGGCAAGTGTCAATTTTTCGTGGACATGCGCGAGTTGACATTCATCAGACTTTTGCATTTTGTCATAAACGGGCATACCATCCGTACGAAAATTGTGGCATGCATACCCACCTCCCCGAGTCACCCCATAGAGGCAGTTTGGATTAATAAAGGGTCAGTCTAGAGGTCCTCCGACCGCATTACACGGCTTTCCATATCTGTTGGTATAATGTTCCAGGTACAGGGTTAACTACAACAGGCGGATCACCGCTTCATACAGACATTTGTTTAACTGTTGTACGGACTACAAAGGATTTTACCAAGGGTAAAACGCAACAAAATACAATACCCAGCGCCAATAACCCTCCTCCCAGCATGATGGCCATTCTAGCAAACATAGCTCCCCACTTTCCTAATGCTAGGTACAACCAATCCCAAACATGAGAGTCAAAACCAGCATTAGCCTTTACTTCTGTTCGTAATCCTTTAAGTTTGGCCATAGCAATAGCGAAAGAACCCTTAGCTGCAGTGTTATTGGGAATAAAGGTGCAACAGTCATCTCCAAACATGACACAAACTTCCCCCTTCTCCGCTAAGAGCCAGTTAAGAGCCTGTCTATTTTGCCATGTCTTTTTACTGGTAGCCTGTACCTGTTCCCCCAATGCAGTTAGAGCCGAGTTGGTATAGTTAATGAATCTCTGTTGATTATATTAAATATAATTTATCCACTCTAATTTCTTATTAGGTGTTATCCACAAGAATATAGATTCAAATCCTGATTTAACCTCATCTCTGGCCTTAAATTCCTTAGGTACCCCTCTAGGCTGTCCAATTGCATCAAGGTATACTTCAGGATCTGTTTCATAAGCCCTTTTAACTCTAGGTTTAACATAGTCATCATGGGGTGATTTAATAATGGTAACCTGTTGAATTGCTCTAACTAAGGCACAAAGACCAGTCCATCTTTCAGGCAATACATTCAGAAGTTTGTTTTTTCCACACATCCAGAAACTATCAGCAATACCTCTGTCTTGATTTTTCAACATAGTAAGAGATGGCGCAACCTGAGTTATGTGACCACACAACTCTTTTCTATTCATAATCAACCCTTTATCATGAATTTTACAAACTCCCGCGTTCTCTAATACCCAAATAGTATCACATTCTACAGTGGTGTTTCCTACATTAATTCCATCGGTATTATAGCTGTAGAAACATTCATATTTTCTTTTTACACTAGTAAATCTATCATTATGAGGACCATTCAATTCAGTTCTTATTTCATATGTTGCACATTCATGTTCTCCCAACATATTTTTATTTAATTCCCTTCTGCCTTTAGTGTTACCTAATGCCAACCTGCATTCTATGTTACACAAAGGAATGTAGTATTTTCTCTGAATACATTTTCCATTTTCCATTTAACACATTCTTCAACTGATGCAAGTTTAGGTACTATCAAAAGATCAGACAGGTGATTTGCTACACAAATTGCAATTGTCCATCCTATGTTTAACTGTTGTGTACTTAGCCCATTTATACAAGTCATTCATTATGGCTACCCAAGTTAACAGATGTCCAGATTTTGTGCTTCAACCCACCTTCCTGTGGTCTTGCTATTGTCTTAGTTGGTGTACTAGTCTCTAGTGAGAGGTGATTTTACAATTTCTTCTCTTCCTGCTTTCACCATACTGCTTGATTGTGCATGAGTCTGTTGTTTCTGTACCAGTGTTCACTGTTGCTCTTGTCATGTCAATGCCATTCTATCATTCTTCATCGGTCCTGGTTCACTGTCTGTTAGAAAGACCATGTGAGGACAGGGAAGTTGATGACAAGAAAGTCTCCTTTCCATCTCCTGTCATCGTTTCTCCATTCTCTTGGACAGCATCTCTGTCAGGGGTATCTGCCAGAGCAGGTGTGGCATCAGGAGCAACAGGCATGTCACTCCTCCCCATCCCCGGACTCTGGATATTCAGGAGAGAGTGTCTGTTGGCTGTTGGAAGTTACTCCTTGATCCACCTCTTCTTCGGTTTCTTCCTGGGTGCATTAGGTGATGCACCTGTCGTATTTTGGCTTTCTTTTGGTCTGCTGTTCTCTTGGCTCCTCCCTGGCATCTCGATTGCTTTCGCTGTTCCTGCTTCTTCTGGGCTCCTGCCTGGTGGATCAGCATCCTCTGTGTCCTCATCTCTATRTGGTTGTGTCCTTCTTTCTGTTGGGACTCAGGTGCAGTGGTTCAGATGGTACCACAAAACAAGCCAAAATGAGGCTCAGGTAGTGTGTGTGGCTCCACGTGCCTGTAGTGACCTCCCTACAAACGCCTGTGCCATGCTCGCTGATGAGGTGGCGGATGGTTGCTCCTGAGGGATCTCCTCCCACGAACACTAGACTAAAGCATCGCCAACTCCTGGACAGGGTCATGTGGATGCAACGTGGCGTTGGTGGATGGAGCGAGACATGATGGGCCCCAAGATGTGCCTCAATTGGATCATGTTCTGGGGAACGGCGGGCCAGTCCGCATAGGCATCCAAATGCGCTTTCCTCTTGCAGGAACTGCTGACACAGCTCCCAAGCCACATGAGGTCTAAGCATTGTCTTTGCAATTAGGGAAGGAACCCATGGGGCAACCGCACACCAGCAATATGGTCTCACAAGGGGTCTGAGGATCTCATCTCGGTAGCTACATGGCAGTCAGAGCTACCTCTGGCGTTTAGCCCATGGAGGGCTGTGCGGCCCCCCAAAACAGAAATGCCAACCCCATTCCCACCATGACTGACCCACCGCCACAACCGGTCATGCTGGAGGGATGTTGCGAGGCAGCAGAACGTTTCCTCCCCTTTCGAGGCCCCGTCTCCAAGACTGTCACATGTGCTCATGTGAACCCTGCTTTCAT
>NW_019942868.1:402000-406757 GCF_002910315.2 Salvelinus sp. IW2-2015 | reverse complement strand
AAGGACATTACATCAAAGTTGGATCAGCCTGTAGTGTGGTTTTCCACTTTAATTTTGAGTGTGACTCCAAATCCAGACCTCCATGGGTTGATACATTTGATTTCCATTGATAATTTTTGTGTGATTTTGTTGTCAGCACATTCAACTATGTAAAGAAAAAAGTATTTAATAAGAATAGTTCATTCATTCAGATCTAGGATGTGTTATTTTAGTGTTCCCTTTATTTTTTTGAGCAGTGTAGTAAAGCTACAACATTCTGTTTGGAACAAATTAATGCAAATCTGAGATTTAAAGGTCACTTGTTTCCTTCTGTATTTCTACTGGAGGAATGTTAGTTCAATGGATAAAGGTACTGGATCATTTCTTTCCAAAYGCCACCCTATTCCCTTGAAAGTGCACTACTTTTGACCAGAGGCCTAGGCACATAGTACAATGTTAGGCCTAGGCACAAAGTACAATGTTGATACATTTGATATGAGCAGTGGATTGGGCTGACTAACTTTAGTACTTAGTGAATGTCTCAGTAATGAGGAAAGAATCATCCAAAGTGATGAGAATGTTGCATTTTGGGACAGCATTTTGGCCGACTGACGATGAACTTCGCAATTCATATCCAAGTTTATTATAGGCCCATAGGCTAGGCGCAGCTAGGCTATGTATTATAATACATAGGCCTACGTGTAAATCAACATAGATTACATATATAAAGATYATATATACAGTATATATAATGCTATTACATATATTACTTTACCTGCATTAAATATGTTGGATATAGGCCTACCCCTGAGTGATATTGGCATGCAAAATGTTTAGCGCATAGAGGCAGACCGTCTATCTGCTCGGTCTCTAGGCTAGTTGTCCACAGAAAGTATTTAGTGAAGGTGAAAGCCAAATAATAACTACCCTTCTATATTGCACACCCTTTACGTTGTCAATTTTCATTTCATATGGTTTTACATTAATTTTGCAAAATGTAGAATTTCAATAGCTCCTTGGTCATGTGACCTACTGATCTCAAACAAGGTTCAGAATGTCCACTGACTATACCTTCATATCGCACACTCTTGTCTACTTTCATCTCATGCTATTAGACTTAAATCTGTAATCTTTGCACGCCTTCATTTTACATGGGTGTTAAAAAAAAAAATTAGGTCAACAAATGTTCCATCCTCGCAATAACTATCTTTCACATGGACACTGAAAAGATCCGCAAATGGCTGTATGTGGAATGGATGAAGGACAGGAGGTGATCAAACAGAGGTTCTTAAAGGAAGGCRCACAGGGAGGCCTCATGTTTCATATGCTCTTTTTAATCACAGTAATAGGCAGGGATTTGAAGGTCACAGTGAGCTTGATAACGTGAAAGAATCCTTTTCATAGCATCMCTTTCATATACTGTACATTAARACAAATCCTTCTACGTTGAGAATTAGAACGCAGTTTACATAACCTGATAATTACTTGATATTTGAGTGCCTTCACAACAAGCCACCTGCAGACTTACCTGCCAACTTACAAAATGCAATATTGCATTTGAGGGTTCATTTTTCTAATGAAAATAGTTATTGATGCATGGCCTACCATAAATTCCTACATCTTTTGTGAGTAAAATCCTTTTTCTACAATTGATTTAGGTACATTTTTGTGAAGAGGTATGAGGGTTGTGATATGGGTAATTTAATAGTAAAATCATTTAAGGGATCAATACATTTCTATATTGCTTCCCCAGTATCTGCATGAACCATCAGGCCCAGTGTTTTTGGTTGACCCTGCTGGACAGAAAGAGGAGGAATCGGACCCGCTGCATTCAAATTCAGGTCTTAGTTATTCCATTGTACTGGATTTAATACATATTAGCATTTTACATACATTCATAAGTGTAATACTTTTTTATGACATACTGTGAAAAACTCTCTTGGCTGCTGGCTCTGTCACTTTCAGACATGTGCAGAGCAGACTTGAACCACAGGGGCTCTCTGTAAAGAGAGAGTAATCCAAAAGGCAGACACACCCCTTGACTTTCAGTTGGCACACTTGACCTGTATGTATTCTCTCCTGATTGGCTCTGTGGTGCACAGTCTGGCAGTCTGACTAAAGTGCCAGAGGTATGAGGAGAGACATCCTTCTTTGTATTTATGGGAACAAATATTTCCTAACACTTTGGATCCTATTCTTGGACAGTTAGAAGACACAATGCATTAATGCAAAACATTTTTTATTACTAATTACTGTCCATGAGTAACCTCAACCTTGTGGGTCTATGGGTGTTTGGGCCAATAAAGTGCCAACTCAATTCTACCACTGACTAGTCTCTCATGCCCCTATGAATGGGGACACAGGGCAATAGTTTTTAATCTAAACCAGCCCTTTTTTACTGGAGTACACTAACCCCTAATTGGAGCTCTTTTCTTGACAAACAGTAGCAGTTTACCAGATAAGAAGTCAAGATCAAAAAGTAGATTGTTTTAAAGGTGTATTACATCCTGTGCTGGCCCCATTGTCATATCCATTCTGGATTCTGAGTGGTAAAATCATAGCTGAAAAATCCCTCTATGTATGTGTATACATTTTACGCCAAGACAAAACTTCCAAAGGGGGTGGAGTTGCAATCTACTGCAGAGACAGCCTGCAGATTTCTGTCATGCTATCCAGGTCTGTGCCCAAACAGTTCGACCTTCTACTTTTAAAAATCCACCTTTCCAGAAATAAGTCTCTCACTGTTGCCGCTTGTTACAGACCCCCCTCATCCCTCAGCTGCGCCCTGGACACCATATGTGAATGAATTGCCCCCCATTTATCTTCAGAGTTTGTACTGTCAGGTGACCTAAACTCAGATATGCTTAATTAACACCCCAGCCGTCCTACAATCTTAGCTAGATGCCCTTAATCTCACCCAAATTATCATGAAACCTACCAGGTACAATCCCAAATCCGTAAACTCGGGCACCCTCATAGATATCATCCTGACCAACCTGTCCTCCAAATACACCTCTGCTGTTTTCAATCAAGATCTCAGCGATCACTGCCTCATTACCTGCATCCGTAATGGGTCCGCGGTCAAACTACCACCCCTCATCACAGTCAAACGCTCCCTAAAACACTTCTGCGAGCAGGCCTTTCTAATCGACCTGATTAGGATATTGACCTCGTTCCGTCAGTAGAGGATGCCTGGTTATTCTTTAAAAGTTCTTTCCTCACCATTTACAATAAGCATGCCCCATTCAAAAAATGTAGAACCAGGAACAGATATAGCCCTCGGTTCACTCCAGACCTGACTGCCCTTGTCCAGCACAAAAACATCCTGTGGTGTATTGCATTAGCATCAAACAGCCCCCACGATATGCTACTTTTCAGGGAAGTTAGGAACCAATATACACAGGCAGTTAGGAAAGCAAAGGCTAACTTTTCAAACAGAAATGTGCATCCTTTAGCACAAACTCAAAACGTTCTGGGACACTGTAAAGTGTATGGAGAATAAGAGCACCTCCTCCCAGCTGCCCACTGCACTGAGGCTATGAAACACTGTCACCACTGATAAATCTACGGTTATCGAGAGTTTCAATAAGCATTTTTCTACGGCTGGCCTTGCTTTCCACCTGGCTACCCCTACCCCGGTCAACAGCTCTGCACCCCCCACAGCAACTTGCCCAAGCCTCCCCCATTTCTCCTTCATCCAAATCCAGATAGCTGATGTTCTGAAAGAGCTGCAAAATCTGGACCCCTACAAATCAGCTGGGCTAGACAATCTGGACCCTCTCTTTCTAAAATTATCCACCGCAATTGTTGCAACCCCTATTACTAGCCTGTTCAACCTCTCTTTCTTATCGTCTGAGATCCCCAAAGATTGGAAAGCTCCCGCGGTCATCCCCCTCTTCAAAGGGGGTGACACTCTAGACCCAAACTGCTACAGCCCTATATCTATCCTACCCTGCCTTTCTAAGGTCTTCGAAAGCCAAGTTAACAAACAGATCACCGACCATTTCAAATCCCACCGTACCTTCTGAGCTATGCAATCTGGTTTCTGAGCTGGTCATGGGTGCACCTCAGCCACGCTCAAGGTCCTAAATGATATTATAATCGCCATCGACAAAAGACAATACTGTGCAGCCGTATCCATCAACCTGGCCAAGGCTTTCGACTCTGTCAATCACCGCATTCTTATCGGCAGACTCAACAGCCTTGGTTTCTCAAATGACTGCCTGTTTGTAGACTAAGAAAAATATTAAGTGACAATTTCATCAGTAACGGCTATAACGAAGGTCATATCAAAAGATCATTGTCATGAAGAGTCATTTTCTTCCTCCTCCTCGGTTCGAGGAGGGCGGCAATGGACGGGCACAATACGCAGAGTGGTTATTCCATAGTGATTTTAATATATACAAAAACATATGCCCGGATAACAAAATACAAATTAACTTACCGTGACCAGATCCGTGTGGCACAACTACGTGGGACACGGAACAAATCAAACACCCAAAAACACACGTGAATACACAGGCTGGCCTAAGTATGATTCTCAATCAGGGACAACGATATGACATAGCATGCTACTGATTGAGAACATACCTTTGGTCTTTTCGTTTTATGTTTTTGTCTGTGTGGTGCTGTGGGATTGTTCGCTGTCTCTTTATATTCCTTTTAACCGTTTTTCCAACACTCCTAACCCCTCTGTACGTATGTCAGGGGTGCAGGGACTTGGGATGGTGCCAAGTGTGTTTCAAAGATGTCAGAAACTGTTAAGAGGGAATAACAAC
>NW_019942868.1:384578-399425 GCF_002910315.2 Salvelinus sp. IW2-2015 | reverse complement strand
GCTCTACATTTATTCACTCTGTAATAGGGTTGGATCCTATATGCTACTTTTATTATTGTCCTGTAAATGGTTTAGTGCCTATAATTTAGGCTGTGTGTAGAATGGGGCATAAAGGAAATTACCTTTACTAATAAATTACTACTAGATTATAGTGATAAGGAAAACAGCATATACATTTGGCTTGTATATTCATTTGCCTATAACTAATCATAATTACATTATTTTTACATAAAAAAAAGAGAGTACTTCAAAATGAGAAGATCCTGCCATGGAAAAGACGACTGGGTGGACATAAAGTGGAAAGGAGGGGAAATATCTCACACCATGCAGCAGGACACCTTCAGATGTGGGGTCTTTGTAATGCAGGTTTGATAGTTATATTTTCTATAATGAATGGTTACATGTTATGTGACAATTAGGTCAAAAACTATTTATTTTTTTGGTGTAGATGGCCAAGGAAGTTGCTCAGAACTTCCCCAACATCCCCTCCCAAATTGATATGGAACCTTCAAAAATACATGGAGCAGCTACAAAAAGAAATGGCTGAAGATATGCTAAAAATGTCTGGTATGTAATGACATTTAATTCAAAGTAAATGTAAATTCTTTCTTTTTATGTATTTGTGTGGGACAGCCATATGTTCAGTTCATGCCTATGATTTCAGAGTTCAACAAAGCCAACAACTGCTTCATGTGTGCCACTGATAAAGAACCTGGATGTGGCCCAAAGACTGACYGGGTTAGTMACTTTATTKAACATGTTTATWATCTTTTGACAACAGTGACAGCATGTAAGACAATTCGTCATACTGCATTGATATTTGATATTATTTATAACGTGTTACACTTTGTTTTGTTTTGATTGAATGTTTTGCATGCCAACGGTGGTTCCATGTGCTGTGCCTAGGAATGAAGACAAGAGTTCAACAGAGTAAAGAACACAAACTGGAAGTGCAGTCTTTGTTGTTGAAAATGTATGCTATACCCCATCCACACTGAAGAGGCTCTGAAATGTACATCAACCAGGGATAAAGAGAAAGTTAACACTGTGAAATGTTTTGTACTTAACTTCAATTAAGTGTCTGTTGACATGTTGGAAAAGATTTAAGGTCTACAATTTCTGTTTAATTTGTCAATATTACATTTTTATTCATTGATTTACTGGCCACCATTACTGTGGTTACATGTTCAGTATATGTATTGACCAGCAAACCCACTGCAGCCTACCTAACTAGCTCACTCTCCATCCCTGCTTTGGACAATTAATAACATGACTCTCGTACTTTGCCCTTTTCCTTTATGGTTGATATTAACGAYGAAAGGAGATATTATCTCTCTCTCTCCTATTGTGGTACACACAGTGGTACACAATATTGTGTTAAATACTGTGGAAAAATTTAAAACAGGGAAAATAATTACTTAGAACTACCAATTATTGTAGATAAATATTAAAGAAAAGGGTAAACACAACACTGGACTGAACCCTGTAATTGTCAAACTAATATTAATGTACAACAATATAGAAGATACATGACTAGAGGTTACGCAATATGGTGTATATCAGAGAGAAAAAAGTAGATGTCACACGTCAAAATGTTGATTTATGACCCTATGTCACGATGACGTGTGCATGCCCATATTTGGGCTTCCGGTCAGGACATCCTGTGGGTGGGGGGTGGGGGTGGGGGGCGGGGGGGGCGGGGGGAGGGAAGTGACCATGTGTTTGGGCATCCTGTTCCTGTTTCTCATGGTTTATAGTGTGAAAATAGATTTTTTATAGTGTCTTTTGAAGTTTCATGATGTTTGATGTCTAGGTGTCCTGTTTGGAACGGGGTGGGGGAAAGAACATTTCAAAGAGTAAGCATTTCAAAGAGTAAGGCCCCCCCTATTTTATTGCCCTCCGGGTTGTTGTCTATGAAACAAAGAATGTCCTGGGGTTTGGCTTTGCAGACGCCTTATAAAGCCCCAGAAAATACATGGTAATATCTTCACATTGTACCCTATTCCAATTTTTGGTATGTTTTATGCGCGTCTTGTCATGAACCAGTGACCAAAGCATTGATGAAGTCTCGTGTGAACACTCCAGAATGTTTTAAAGGAGTTTTGGGTACGAAAGCATACTCTTTGAAATGCTTACTCTTTGAAATGTTCATTCTCCTCCACCCCTGTTCCAAACAGGACACTAGACATCAATCCATCTTCAATACTACACTAATAAAAACTATTTTCACATTATAAACCGTGGATAACAGGAACAGTGCCCAACACATGGTCATTGTGTCCGTAAGACCCAGACACCTTTTTTTTGTTTGGTGGGGGGGGGGTATGCCTCTGTTTTGTAGGATATTGTAAAGAGAGAGTGAGCCTGAGCGCAACCGCATAGCCATTTATGAGCACATCTCACACCCTGCCCCTTCTTTGATTTTGAAACACACACACATCCACTACCGCCACGACGCACACACACAGCGCGCACATGGCTTTTTCGCGCAAGTTTTTTTCTCCGGGGGCATCTTGGTGATAGATGGAAAAGGACTTATTCCTATCGTTAAAAGGTGAGATACAATTTAAAACCATTTATTTAATCAAATATTTAGTACATACATTTATAGCCGTTCATAATTAATGTCTTTTACTATTGCCTTTCTACAGATACAGGGCCTGGTATAGCCATTCACCATTATCCGTGTCCAATTCCCTTCAAACTGCCTGGCTCTCTTGCATCGGTCCATCAAAACTCCGTAAGTTTTCACTCCAGGGGTATATAATCCTTCGGGCCTTTAGGTCTGTATGTCTCAATGTAATATCCGCGCCCGCTTTAAACTGTCACGATTTTGGGAAGACTGTCAGCTTATTCATAAGTGTTATGAAATTGGATAATCACCCATTTAAAACTAACATACAAGGAATAAAAAGTTTACATCTTTGCATTGTAAGATACATTAGTAATGATCTAATCTTGTAGCATTAGCACCATCATAAAGTTCACAGGCTAAAATTGTCAACTTTTTGAGCGTCAGGGCTATAGGCCATTGAACGATTTTTTAGGCCTTCAGATCACTGCGGCCGCAGACCTGTTTTTCCAATGCATATCCGGGCACATTTGTACCACTCAGGGCCTGTGTCAATTTTTACAGAGCCACAGCCTAATCTTAGCCATTCTCTCCATCTGCAGAGCAGGAGAAAAACTCCCAGGTTTTCTATAAGTTTGGGGCCACTGTCGTTGAATATCTTTACCGTAGAATCCTCCGGCTGGATTATTATTATTAAATTTCTCACTCGTACCCAAAATCTTCTCTTCTCATTCTTCACACAGACACAACCCGAGGGCATAAAAAATAGGGGGGGCCTTACTCTCTTTGACGTGTGGACATCTACTTTATTGGGCTTCCGGGGTCAGGACATCCTGTTGGGGTGGGGGGCGGGGGGAGGTATTAAGTGACCATGTGTTTGGGCATCCTGGTTCCTGATTTCTCACGTTTATAATGTGAAATAGTTTTTATAGTGTCTTTGAAGTTGTCATCTGATGTTTGATGTCTAGTGTCCTGTTTGGAACGGGGTGGGGAATGAACATTTCAAGAGTTAGCATTTCAAAGAGTATGCTTTCGTACCCAAAACTCCTTTAAAACATTCTTATTCACTATTCAAAAACTTCTCAATTGCTTTGGTCACTGGTTTCATGAAAGACGCGTGCATAACATACCAAAAAATTGGCATAGTGTCATTTCTGTTTAATTATTCCGGGGAGTTATTCATGTACAGTCTTACGCATGTATTGTTCTGGGGCTTTATAAGGCGTCTGAAAGCCCAATACATTTACAATTTACATTTAAGTCATTTAGCAGACGCTCTTATCCAGAGCGACTTACAAGTTGTGCATCACCTTATTGATGTCCAGTGAACAACCACTTTACAATAGTGCATCGTAACTCTAAAGGGGGGGGGTGGGGGTTAAGGTATTACTTTATCCTATCCTAGGTATCCTTAAAAGAGTGGGGTTTCAGGTGTCTCCGGTATATGGTTTTGGAATTTTTGTTTTCCGGCTATCCTGGGGCGTTCGTGGGAGTTTGTCCACCATTGGGGTTCCAGAGCAGCGAACCATTGACTGGGCTGAGCGGGAGCTGTACTTCCTCAGAGTAGGGAGGCAGAGCAGGCCAGAGGTGGATGAACGCAGTGCCCTTGTTTGGGTGTAGGGCCTGATCAGAGCCTGAAGGTACGGAGGTGCCGTTTCCCTCACAGCTCCGTAGGCAAGCACCATGGTCTTGTAGCGGATGCGAGCTTCAACTGACTAGAGAGGCGGAGGAGCGGGGTGACGTGAGAGAACTTGGGAAGGTTGAACACCAGACGGGCTGCGGCGTTCTGGATGAGTTGTAGGGTTTAATCGCACAGGCAGGGAGCCCAGCCAACAGCGAGTTGCATAATCCAGACGGAGATGACAAGTGCCTGGATTAGGACCTGCGCCGCTTCCTGTGTGAGGCAGGGGTCGTACTCTGCGAATGTTGTAGAGCATGAACCTACATGAACGGTCACCGCCTTGATGTTGGTTGAGAACGACAGGGTGTTGTCCAGGATCACCAAGGTTCTTAGCGCTCTGGGAGGAGACACAATGGAGTTGTCAACCGTGATGGCAAGATCAGTGAACGGGCAGTCCTTCCCCGGGAGGAAGAGCAGCTCCGTCTTGCCGAGGTTCAGCTTGAGGGGGTGATCCGTCATCCACACTGATATGTCTGCCAGACATGCAGAGATGCGATTCGCCACCTGGTTATCAGAAGGGGGAAAGGAGAGAATTAATTGTGTGTCGTCTGCATAGCAATGATAGGAGAGACCATGTGAGGATATGACAGAGCCAAGTGACTTGGTGTATAGCGAGATAGGGAGAGGGCCTAGAACAGAGCCTGGGGGACACCAGTGGTGAGAGCACGTGGTGCGGAGACAGATTCTCGCCACGCCACTGGTAGGAGCGACCTGTCAGGTAGGACGCAATCCAAGGGTTCCCCTCCATCAACTCGGAGAGGGTGGAGAGGAGGATCTGATTCTTACAGTATCAAAGGCAGCCGATAGGTCTAAAGGATGACAGAAAAGTTAGCTTTAGCAGTGCGGAGCGCCTCCGTGACACAGAGAAGAGCAGTCTCAGTTGAATGACTAGTCTTGAAACCTGACTGATTTGGATCAAGAAGGTCATTTTGAGAGAGATAGCAGGAGAGCTGGCCAAGGACGGCACATTCAAGAGTTTTGGAGAGAAAAGAAAGAAGGGATACTGGTCTGTAGTTGTTGACATCAGAGGGATCGAGTGTAGGTTTTTTCAGAAGGGGTGCAACTCTCGCTCTCTTGAAGGCGGAAGGGACGTAGCCAGCGGTCAAGGATGAGTTGATGAGCGAGGTGAGGTAGGGAGAAGGTCTCCGGAAATGGTCTGGAGAAGAGAGGAGGGGATAGGGTCAAGCGGGCAGGTTGTTGGGCGGCCGGCCGTCACAAGACGCGAGATTTCATCTGGAGAGAGAGGGGAGAAAGAGGTCAAAGCACAGGGTAGGGCAGTGTGAGCAGAACCAGCGGTGTCGTTTGACTTAGCAAACGATGATCGGATGTCGTGGACCTTCTTTTCAAAATGGTTACGAAGTCATCCGCAGAGAGGGAGGAGGGGGGGAGGGGGGAGGAGGATTCAGGAGGGAGGAGAAGTGGGCAAAGAGCTTCCTAGGGTTGAAGGCAGATGCTTGGAATTTAGAGTGGTAGAAAGTGGCTTTAGCAGCAGAGACAGAAGGGAGAATGTAGAGGAGGGGGAGTGAAAGGATGCCAGGTCCGCAGGGAGGCGAGTTTTCCTCCATTTCCGCTCGGCTGCCCGGAGCCCTGTTCTGTGAGCTCGCAATGAGTCGTCGAGCCACGAGGCAGGAGGGAGGACCGAGCCGGCCTGGAGGATAGGGGACATAGAGAGTCAAAGGATGCAGAAAGGGAGAGAGGAGGGTTGAGGAGGCAGAATCAGGAGATAGGTTGGAGAAGGTTTGAGCAGAGGGAAGAATGATGAATGGATGGAGAGGAGAGAGTAGCGGGGGAGAGAGAGAGAAGGTTGGGACGGCGCGATACCATCCGAGTAGGGCAGTGTGGGAAGTGTTAGATGAGAGCGAGAGGGAAAAGGATACAAGGTAGTGGTCGGAGACTTGGAGGGATTGCAATGAGATTAGTGGAAGAACAGCATCTAGTAAAGATGAGGTCAAGCGTATTGCCTGCCTTGTGAGTAGGGGGGAAGGTGAGAGGGTGAGGTCAAAGAGAGGAGAGAGTGGAAAGAAGGAGGCAGAGAGGAATGAGTCAAAGGTAGACGTGGGAGGTTAAAGTCACCCAGAACTGTGAGAGGTGAGCCATCCTCAGGAAAGGAGCTTATCAAGGCGTCAAGCTCATTGATGAACTCTCCAAGGAACCTGGGGGCGATAAATGATAAGGATGTTAAGCTTGAAAGGGCTGGTAACTGTGACAGCATGGAATTCAAAGGAGGCGATAGACAGATGGGTCAGGGGAGAAAGAGAGAATGTCCACTTGGGGAGATGAGGATCCCAGTGCCACCACCCCGCTGACCAGAAGCTCTCGGGGTGTGCGAGAACACGTGGGCAGACGAGGAGAGAGCGTAGGAGTAGCAGTGTTATCTGTGGTATCCATGTTTCCGTCAGTGCCAAGAAGTCGAGGGACTGGAGGGAAGCATAGGCTGAGATGAACTCTGCCTTGTTGGCCGCAGATCGGCATTCCAGAGGCTGCCGGAGACCTGGAACTCCACGTGGTCGTGCGCGCTGGACCACCAGGCAGCGGCCACGCGGTGTGAAGCGTTTGTGTGTCTGGCAGAGAGGAGAGAAGAGGGATAGACAGACACATAGTTGACAGGCTACAGAAGAGGCTACGCTAATGCAAAGGAGATTGGAATGACAAGTGGACTACACGTCTCGAATGTTCAGAAAGTTAAACTTAGTTGCAAGAAATCTTATTGACTAAAATGATACAGTGCTGCTTAAGTAGGCTAGCTAGCAGTGGCTGCGTTGTTGACTTAGTTTGAAAGTGTAGCTGGCTAGGTAGCCTCGGTAACTGGCTAGGTAACCTAGACAATACTCAAAACTACACAATTATCTTGACAGCAAAGACAACTATGTAGCTAGCTACACTACACTAACCAAGTCGTTCCGTTGCAATGTAATGTAAATGTGATAGTCTCTACAGTGCTGCTATTCGGTAGACGGTAGACGTTGGCTAGCTGGCGGCTAGCTAGCAGTGTTTCCTACGTTAACAGGGACGAAATACTGGCTAGCTAACTTCGGTAAATTACGATAATTACTCTAAACTAAACTACACACTCTAAACTACACAATTATCTCGGATACGAAGACAGCAAAGACAACTATGTAGCTAGCTAAACATACGCTAATCAAGTCGTTCCGTTGAATGTAATAGTTTCTACAGTGCTGCTATTCGGTAGACGTTGGCTAGCTGCTGGCTAGCTGCTGGCTAGCTAGCAGTGTTCTTACGTTAAGAGGGACGACAAATAGCTGGCTAGCTAACCTCGGTAAATTACGAAGACAGCAAAGACAACTATGAAGCTAGCTAACACTACGCTAATCAGTCGTTCCGTTGAATGTAATAGTTCTTACAGTGCTGCTATTCGGTAGACGTTGGCTAGCTGGCTAGCTGCTGGCTAGCTGCTGGCTAGCTAGCAGTGTTTCCTACTTAAGAGGACGACAAATAGCTGGCTAGCTAACCTCGGTAAATTACGAAGACAGCAAAGACAACTATGTAGCTAGCTAACACTACACTAATCAAGTCGCTCCGTTGAATGTAATAGTTTCTACAGTGCTGCTATTCGGTAGACGGTGGACGTTGGCTAGCTGGCTAGCTGCTGGCCAGATAGCAGTGTTGACTACGTTAGGACGACGAATTACGATAACTACGATAAACTACGATAAACTACACAATTATCTTTGATACAAAGACGGCTATGTAGCTAGCTAAAAATAATTGCTAAGATCAGACAAATCAAATCGTTGTACTATAATGAAATGTAATGAAAAGTAATACTACCAGCGGCGCGAAGTGTGAAATGCGACCGCTCGCTCCAACCCGGAAGTAGTTTACCCCAGGACATTCGTGTTTCATAGACAACAACCCGGAGGGCAATCAAATAATGGGGGGGGTTTACTCTTTGAAATGCTTACTCTTTGAAATGTTCATTCCCCCCACCCCGTTGCAATCAAAATTAACAATGTTTTATGCAAAGATTCCATTACAATATCATCATTTGTCAATTCCTTTTATGAAAACCTTTACAGCTCTCAATTTCAGGAAGATGGTTGTGAAAGCTACATTTGCCACATTCAGAATTGTGTCCCTGTAATTGAGGATGATTTCCACTCAGTTTGCGATTCACCAGTGTCAATTGAAGAAATTAGAGGCTCTGAATTCAATGAAAAAAGGGAAATCACCTGGCCCTGATGGCCTGTCAGGTGAATTCTATAGACAGTTTTGGGAGTTACTAGAAGACCCGATTTTTTAAATGTTTCAAGTTTGCATTAAAAGTGGGGAAATGGTCTCCACTTTATTTTTATAAAACATTTTATTTCACCTTTATTTAACCAGGTAGGCTAGTTGAGAACAAGTTCTCATTTGCAACTGCGACCTGGCCAAGATAAAGCATAGCAATTCGACACATACAACAACACAGAGTTACACATGGAATAAACAAAACATACAGTCAATAAATACAGTAGAAAAAAAAGAAAAGAAAAAGTCTATATACAGTGAGTGCAAATGAGGTAAGATAAGGGAGTTAAGGCAATAAATAGGCCATGGTGGCGAAGTAATTACAATATAGCAATTAAACACTGGAATGGTAGATGTGCAGAAGATGAATGTGCAGGTAGAGATACTGGGGTGCAAAGGAGCAAGACAAATAAATAAAGTATGGGGATGAGGTAGATAGATGGGCTATTTACAGATGTGCTATGTACAGGTGCAGTGATCTGTGAGCTGTTCTGACAGCTGGTGTTTAAGGCTAGTGAGGGAGATGAGAGTCTCCAGCTTCAGTGATTTTTGCAGTTTGTTCCAGTCATTGGCAGCAGAGAACTGGAAGGAAAGGCAACCAAAGGAGGAATTGGCTTTGGGGGTGACCAGTGAGATATACCTGCTGGAGTGCGTGCTACGAGTGGGTGCTGCTATGGTGACCAGTGAGCTGAGATAAGGCGGGGCTTTACCTAGCAGAGACTTGTAGATAACCTGTAGCCAGTGAGATTGGCGACGAGTATGAAGCGAGGGCCAACCAACGAGACCGTACAGGTCGCAGTGGTGGGTAGTGTATGGGGCTTTGGTGACAAAATGGATGGCACTGTGATAGACTGCATCCAATTTGTTGAGTAGAGTGTTGGAGGCTATTTTATATATGAAATTGCCAAAGTTGAGGATCGGTAGGATGGTCAGTTTTACTGTGTCCAAAGAGGGGCCAGAAGTATACAGAATAGTGTCGTCTGCGTAGAGGTGGATCAGAGAATCACCAGCAGAAAGAGCGACATCATTGATGTATACAGAGAAGAGAGTCGGCCCGAGAATTGAACCTTGTGGCACCCCCATAGAGACTGCCAGAGGTCCGGACAACAGGCCCTCCCATTTGACACACTGAACTCTCAGAGAAGTAGTTGGTAAACCAGGCGAGGCAATCATTTGAGAAACCAAGGCTGTCGAGTCTACCAATAAGAATGTGGTGACTGACAGAGTCGAAAGCCTTGGCCAGGTCTTTGAATATGGCTGCACAGTAATGTGTCTTATCGATGGCGGTAATGATGTAATTTAGGACCTTGAGCGTGGCTGAGGTGCACCCATGACCAGCTCTGAAACCAGATTGCATAGCGGAGAAGGTATGGTGGGATTTGAAATAGTCGGTAATCTTGGCTTTCGAAGACCTTAGAAAGACAGGGTAGGATAGATATAGGTCTGTAGCAGTTTGGGTCTAGAGTGTCACCCCCTTTGAAGAGGGGGATGACCGCGGCAGCTTTCCAATCTATGGGAATCTCAGACGATACGAAAGAGAGGTTGAACAGGCTAGTAATAGGGGTTGCAACAATTTCTGCAGATAATTTTAGAAAGAGAGGGTCCAGATTGTCGTAAGGATCCGCCGACGTCGAGTGGGAAATCTGCCCTTACCATCAATATTACTTGCCAACGTACAATCATTAGACAATAAATTTGACGAGGTACGATCACGAATATCCTACCAACGGGACGTCAAAAACATTCAGCCACTGAATCGTGGCTGAATGACGACATGGAAAATATTCAGCTGGCGGGATATACGCTGCACCGGCTAGACAGAACAGCACACTCCGCTAAGACGAGGGGAGGTGGTCTGTGTATATTTTTAAACAACAGCTGGTGCACGAAATCTAAGGAAGTCTCTAGATTTTGCTCGCCTCAAGTAGAGTATCTCATGATCAGCTGTAGACCATGCTATTTGCCAAGAGAGTTTTCATCTATTTCTTTCGTGGCTGTTTATTTACCAACACAGACGGACGCTGGCACTAAGACCGCATTGCGTCAGCAGTGCAAGGAAATAAGCAAACATGAAACCGCTCACCCAGTGCCGGCACTCCTAGTGGCCGGGGACTTTAATGCAGGGAAACTTAAATCAGTTTTAAGTAATTTCTATCAGCAAATTAAATGTGCAACCAGAGGGGAAAAAATTCTAGATCACCTTTACTCCACACACAGAGACGTGTACAAAGCTCTCCCTCGCCCTCCATTTGGCAAATCTGACAATAATTCTATCCTCATGATTCCTGCTTACAAGCAAACATTTAAGCAGGAAGCACCAGTGACTCGGTCAATAAAAAAGTGGTCAGATGAAGCAGATGCTAAAATACAGGACTGTTTTACTAGCATAGACTGGAATATGTCTGGGATTCTTCCGATGGCATTGAGTACACCACATCAGTCACTGGCTTTATCAATAAGCGCATCGAGGACGTCGTACCGACAGTGATTGTACGTACATACCCCAACCAGAAGCCATGGATTACAGGCAACATTCGCACTGAGCTAAAGGGTAGAGCTGCTGCTTTCAAGGTACGGGACTCGAACCCGGAAGCTTATAAGAAATCCTGCTGTGTCCTCAGAAGAACCATCAAACAGGCTAAGCGCCTATACAGGACTACAGGTTCTGACACTCGCCGGATGTGGCAGGGCCTGCAAACTATTACAGACTACATAGGGAAGCACAGCCGCGTGCTGCCCAGTGACACGAGCCTACCAGACGAGCTAAATCACTTCTATATTCGCTTTGAGGCAAGCAACACTGAGGCATGGTTGAGAGCATCAGCTGTTCCGGAAGACTGTGTGATCACGCTCTCCGTAGCCGACATGAGTAAGAACTTTAAACAGGTCAACATTCACAAGGCCGCTGGGCTAGACGGATTACCAGGACCTGTGCTCCGGGCATGTGCTGACCAACTGGAAGGTGTCTTCACTGACATTTTCAACATGTCCCTGATTGAGTCTATAATACCAACATGCTTCAAGCAGACCACCATAGTTCCTGTGCCCAAGAGCACTAAGGTAACCTGCCTAAATGACTACAGACCCGTAGCACTCACGTCCGTAGCCAAGAAGTTCTTTAAAAGGCTCTTCATGGCTCACATCAACACCATTATCCCAGAAACCCTAGACCCACTCTAATTTGCATACCGCTCAAACCGATCCACAGATGATGCAATCTCTTTTGCACCACATACTGCCCTTTCCAACCTGGACAAAAATAACATCTACGTGTTATATGAATGCTATTCATTGGCTACAGCTCAGCATTCATCACCATAGTGCCCTCAAAGCTCATCTCAAAGCTAAGGATCCTGGGACTAAACACCTCCCTCTGCATCGTGATCCTGGACTTCCTGACAGGCCGCCACCAGGTGGTGAGGGTAGCAACAACACGTCTGCCACGCTGATCCTCAACACTGGAGCACCTAAGGGGTGCGTGCTCAGTCCCCTCCTGTACTCCCTGTTCACCCATGACTGCATGCCCAGGCACGTCTCCAACACCATCATTACGTTTGCAGACGACACAACAGTGGCAGGCCTGATCACCGACAACGACGAGACAGCCTATAGGGAGGAGGTCAGAGACCTGGCCGGGTGGTGCCAGAATAACAACCTATCCCTCAACGTAATCAAGACAAAGGAGATGATTGTGGACTACAGGAAAAGGAGGACCGAGCATGCAACCATTCTCATCGATGGGGCTGTAGTGGAGCAGGTTAAGAGCTTCAAGTTCCTTGGTGTCCACATCACCAACAAACTAGAATGGTCCAAGCACACCAAGACAGTCGTGAAGAGGGCACAACAAAACCTATTCCCCCTCAGGAGACTGAAAAGATTTGGCATGGGTCCTCAGATCCTCAAAAGGTTCTACAGCTGCAGCATCGAGAGCATCACTGCCTGGTATGGCAACTGCTCGGCCTCCGACCGCAAGGCACTACAGAGGGTAGTGCGTACGGCCCAGTACATCACTGGGGCTAAGCTGCCTGCCATCCAGGACCTCTACACCATGCGGTGTCAGAGGAAGGCCCTAAATATTGTCAAAGGTCCCAGCCACCCCAGTCATAGACTGTTCTCTCTGCTACCACATGGCAAGAGGTACCGGAGCACCAAGTCTAGGACCAAAAGGCTTCTCAACAGCTTTAACCCCCCAGCCATAAGACTCCTGAACAGGTAATCAAATTGCTACCCAAACTATTTGCATTGTGTACCGCCACCCCTCCCCCGCCAACCCCTCTTTTACGCTGCTGCTACTCACTGTTTGTCATCTATGCATAGTCACTTTAACTATACATTCATGTACATATTACCTCAATAAGCCCGACTAACCTGTACCCCCGCACATTGGATACCCGGACTGTTTGCATTGTGTCCCGCCACAATCAACCCGCCAACACCCTCTTTTACGCTGCCGCTACTCTCTGTTTATCATCTATGCATAGTCACTTTAACTATACCTATATGTACATATTACCTCAATTAGCCAGACTAACCGGTGCCTCTGCACATTGACTCTGTACCGGTACAACCTGTTTATAGCCTCGCTACTGTTATTTTCACTGTTTTCTTTTTTTATTTCTTTACTTATTTATTGTTTATTTAATACCTATTTTTTACTTAAAAATTGCACTGTTGGTTAGGGATTGTAAGTAAGCATTTCACTGTAAGGTCTACACCTGTTGTATTTGGTGCGCTTGACAAAACACTTTAATTTGATTTGATGTTTGGGTTTTACCCCTTTCAAGTGTAATATTCAAAAAAACTGTTTAACCCTGGTGTGTACAGTAAGCCTAGTGTCCAAGAGGTGTGTGTGTGTGTGTGTGTGTGTGTGTGTGTGTGTGTGTGTGTGTGTGTGTGTGTGTGTGTGTGTGTGTGTGTGTGTGTGTGTGTGTCACAGAGTAGGAGTGATGCTAGGCGTAGCGGCGACCCACGTACGTCACTGCCGGGCCTTAAGCTGCCTGCCATCACGCGCCGACCCCCTCTACACCATAGCGGTGTCAGGCAGAAGGCCCTAAATATATGTCACAGGTTCCCAGCCCCACCCAGTCATACGACTGTTCTTCCTCTGCTAACCACTGGCCAAGAGGTACCCACCCCCCGGAGCACCCAAGTCCTAAGGACAAAAGGCTTCTCAAACAGCTTATAACCCGCCAACCCATAAGACTCTGAACAGGCCTAATCCACAAATTGCTACCACAAACTATTTGCATTCGGGGCATACCGCCACCAGGACCTCCCGAACACCGCCACACCCTCTTTTAAACCGTGCTCCGCTTACTCTAACCCCACATGTTATAGTCATCTATGCTAGTCACTTTAAACTATCACATTCATGTACATTTACCCAACCTCACTCAATAAGACACCCAGACTAACACTGTACCCCGGCCCTTGTCTGCAGCTAATATTGAGGTTGAGACATATACCTGCTACATATAGGCTGGATAGTTAAAGTGACTAATGCATAGATGAATAAGACGACGGAGACGTGTTTTGGCAGGTCGGAGTTGTGTCCGCGCAAGCTAGCGTAAAAGAGGGTGTTGGGCGGGTTGCGTCGACATTGATCAATCGGCGGGACAGCACATGCCCAAACAGTCTCTTGGTGACGTACACTTGCGCTACAATTGGTGCGGGGGTACCAGGTTTAGTCTGTTTCGGATGCTTCAATTATGAGGTTAATTGTACATGAATGTATAGTCTTAATAAGAGACTGCATGATAGCATATGACAATCGTCTAAACTCAGTAGAGTAGTAGTATCGCTAGCGTAAACAGTAGGGTTGTTACGCGCGGGTCGCGAGGGGTGAGCGGGCCAGACTAACCGGTGCCTCTGCACATTGACTCTGTACCGGTACAACCTGTTTATAGCCTCGCTACTGTTATTTTCACTGTTTTCTTTTTTATTTCTTTACTTATTTATTGTTTATTTAATACCTATTTTTTACTTAAAAATTGCACTGTTGTTAGGGATTGTAAGTAAGCATTTCACTGTAAGGTCTACACTGTTGTATTTGGTGCGCTTGACAAACACTTTAATTTGATTTGATGTTTGGGTTTTACCCCTTTCAAGTGTATATTCAAAAAAACTGTTTAACCCTGGTGTGTACAGTAAGCCTAGTGTCCAAGAGGTGTGGGTGTGTGTGTGTGTGTGTGTGTGTGTGGTGTGTGTGTGTGTGTGTGTGTGTGTGTGTGTGTGTGTGTGTGTGTGTGTTGTTGTGTGTGTGTGTGTGTGTGTGTGTGTGTGTGTGTTGCGCGTGTGCGCATGTGTGTACATAAGATCCTCATATGTACTTTTGTAGAGCTTG
>NW_019942868.1:376214-384553 GCF_002910315.2 Salvelinus sp. IW2-2015 | reverse complement strand
TGTGTTGTGGTGTGTGTGTGTGTGTGTGTGTGTGTGTGTGTGTGTGTGTGTGTGTGTGTGTGTGTGTGTGTGTGTGTGTGTGTGTGTGTGTGTGTGTGTGTGTGTGTGTGTGTGTGTGTGTTGCGCGTGTGCGCATGTGTGTACATCAGATCCTCATATGTACTTTGTAGAGCTTGTGTCAGATGTCCTTGCAACTGATCTTAACCTCAGCTATTGAGTTGGTCTGAAAGTACTGAGAGCATTTCCTGTAAGTGGAAAGTTTCAAAGACCTTTCCTCATATTTGTGCTTTGTTAAAGGGGTCATCTCCCCTGAACAAACAAAATAATGTATTTTGCCGGGATCTGAACCAGATACGCTTGTAATCAAAATTGGATAACATTATTATTTTGTCAATTCTAAAAAAGTTGGCTGGTGGCATTCAGTTACTCAGAAGTTCAGGGATCGTGTTGAATTCTCAAAACACTTGTTCACTTTATACTGTAATCCTGATTGGTTACCATAAAACTGCTGTAGCCTAAATGAAGCACATTAGAAAGCGATGATTATTCATTTTCATGTTGTAAACAAAATATGTATTTTTAGATTGGTAATCGTTTCATGAAATATTTAGTAAAACACTCAAATGACAAAGCACAGCTCAATGTACCCATTAAATGGACAAAGGACCATGACAAAAAGTTTAAACTGTGTGAACTATAGCCAGTATAATGTCAGACATGTATTTTTCAATGAATACTTTGTCATAACAATGCTTTGAAAATATTATATTGTAACGTTCCTGACCTGTTTTCTGTTGTTTTTGTATGTGATATGGTCAGGGCGTGAGTTTTGGGTGGGCAGTCTATGTTTTCTGTTTCTATGTTGGTTTTGGGTTGCCTGGTATGGCTCTTAATTAGAGCAGGTGTTTTGCGTTTTCCTCTAATTTAGAGTCATATTTAGGTAGGGTGTTCTCACTGTTTGTTTGTGGGTGATTGTCTCCTGTGTCGTTGATGTATGTACCATACGGGACTGTTTGGCTGTTCGTTCGTTTTGATGTAGTCTGTCCTGTCCGTGAGTTCTACGTTTAGTTAGTTTAATTCATGTTCAGGTTTCGTCTACGTCGTTTTCTTGTTTTGTAATTTTGTAAGTGTTTGTTTTTGTGTTGCCATCGTTTCAAATAAAGAGATGGCTATTTCCCTAATGCTGCGTATTGGTCCACTGATCCTTCTCTCCTCTCCTCATCTGAGGAAGAGGAGGACAACAGCCCTTACAGAATCACCCCCCAACCTAGGACCAAGCGGCAAGGGAATGCTCAACAGAGCAACCAGGACTTCTGGACTTGGGAGGAGATCCTGGACGGTAGAGGACCCTGGGCTCAGCCAGGGGAATATCGCCGTCCAAGGCGGAGTTGGAAGCAGCGAAGGCTGAGAGGCGCTGGTATGAGGAGGCAGCGCGGCGACGCGGTTGGGAGCCCGTGAGTGCAGACCCAAAAATTTCTTGGGGGGGGGCACACGAGGAGTGTGGCAAAGCCGGGTAGGATACCTGAGCCAACTCCCCGTGCTTACCGTGGAGGTAGAAGGCGTCGTACTGGTAAGACACCGTGTTATGCGGTAAAGCGCACGGTGTCCCAGTACGCGGTGCTTAGCCCAGTGCGGGCTATTCCACCTTGCCGCACTGGGAGGCTAAGTTGGGCATCGAGCTGGATGTCATGAAGCCGGCCCAACGCATCTGGCCACCAGGCGTCTCCTCGGCGCGCCGGCCGACCATACATGGCACACCAGCCTTACGAATGGTGTCCCCGGTTCGCCAGCATAGGCCAGTGCGGGCTATTCCACCTTGCCGCACTGGCAGGGCTACGGGCACCATTCAACCTGGTAAGGTGGGCAGGTCGGTGCGCAAGAGCACGTGTCCTCCTTCACGGTCCGGTATACCCGGTGCCACCTCCATGTACCAGTCCTCCGGTGCACCCCCCGTACCAGGCTGTCTCTCCGGGTTCTCTCTCCAGCTGTTTCCTCCTCTCCAGCGCAGCCAGTGCCTATACCACGCACCAGGCTGTTCTCTCCCTTCTCCTCCCTACAGAGCCGTCCTGTCCTGACCAGCCAGAGCCGTCTGCCGATGACCAGCCAGAGCCGTCCTGTCCATGACCAGCCAGAGCCGTCCTGTCCATGACCTGCCAAGCCGCCGGCCATGACCTGCCAGAGCCGTCCTGCCCAGTGACCTCTGCCAGACCTCCTGCCGGACCTGGCCAGAGCCGTCCAGCCGGCACTCTTGCCAGAGCCGTCAGCGGGACCTGCCAGAGCCGTCCAGCCGGGACCTGCCAGAGCCGTCCAGCCGGGACCTGCCAGAGCCGTCCAAGCCGGTCCGCTGCCAGACCGTCAGCCGACCGCCAGAGTCCCTCAGCGGGACCTGCCAGAGTCCCTCAGCCGGGACCTGCCAGAGTATCTCAGCCGCGGACCTGCCAGAGTATCTCAGCCGGGACCTGCCAGAGTATCTCAGCCGGGACCTGCCAGAGTATCTCAGCCGGACCTGCCAGAGTATCTCAGCCCGGGACTGCCAGAGTATCTCAGCCGGGACCTGCCCCTTGTCCCTGTGCTGCCCCTTGTCCCGGTGCTGCCCCTTGGTCCCGCTGCTGCCCCTTTGTCCCGGTGCTGGGCCGTTCATTTAGGGATGTTATTTGAGGGTGGTCATTGGGAGGGAAGACAGAAGCTGGGAGTGGACTATGGGTGGGTGGGACACCCGCCGTCCGGAGCGCTGAGCCACCACCGTGCGTCAACCTGCCCACCCAGACCCTCCCCTGGACTCGTGCTGGTTGCGCCCGGCGTTGGCGCACCTTGAGGGGGGGTTCTGTAACGTTCCTGACCTGTTTCTCTGTTGTTTTTGGTATGTGTATTATGGTTCAGGGCGTGAGTTTTGGGTGGCAGTCTATGTTTCTGTTGTCTATGTGGTTTTGGGTTGCCTGGTATGGCTCTTACATTAGAGGCAGGTGTTTTGCGTTGTCCTCTAATTTAAAGAGTCATATTTAGGTAGGCGTGTTCTCACTGTCTGTTTGTGGGTGATTGTCTCCTGTTTCGTCGATGTATGTACCATACGGGACTGTTTGGCTGTTCGTTCGTCTTTGATTGTAGTTCTTTCCTGTCCGTTGAGTTCTACGTTTAGTTTAGTTTAATTCATGTCAGGTTTCGTTCTACGTCTTTCTTGTTTTTGAATTTTGTAAGTGTTTGTTTTTGGGTTGCCATCGTTTCAAAATAAAGAGATGGCCTTATTTCCCTAATGCTGCGTATTGCGTCCATGATCCTTTCTCTCCTCTCCTCATCTGAGGTAAGAGGAGGACAACAGCCCTTTACATATTAATGAGCACCATCAAGTGTAAGTTACATTATTAATGAGTTGGATTCTATGTATGTGGCCTTTCTAATCCACTATCAGGTGTTGTTGTCACTAAGTGAGCTGTTCAATGACAGCATGTAGCGTCAAGGTGTCAAGGTCTCGTTTGCAAGCGCGCTGTAATCGCACAATTATACAACAATTAAAAGTAAACGGCCAGCTCAGTAGCATAGAACATACACCAAAGACAAAAATAAAAATGTACAAAACACAAATCAGAAAAATACTATGTCACTTCTTGGAACATACGTTCTATTCATTTAGTTCACTTTACTCTCCTTTCTAGTCTGGCCTTACTCGACTTTATTCTGTTTATCTCTGTTTTACCTCTTGCGTCTTTCTTCCATTCCTCATATACACTAGGGCCGTCTTCTGTTTCCATTATTATCCAACACCAAGTTATTATGTCTCTTCCTCACAATTTCCTGCCACTCATTAAGTATATGGTCAACTAGAAATGACTTCCTCAATTACAACTTCTATCTCATTACCAATCGCGCTCACATCCTACTCCTTTAATTCTCTTGAAATGCATTCCAGGTGCTGCTCTTTCCTTGTGAAGTGTATCTTCTTCTCAATTATTCACAAATCTACTTTTATTTGCTCGATTTGATTTAACTTTCTCTATGTTCGTTACTATCTATTGATTCCATCTGTCTTATTTCATAGTTTTTGTCTTCATCTACTATCTTATTGTACAATGTAGAAATATATAGTATGTCATATAGTAAAGTATAAGTACCCTGGCATCATTCGTATGTCATCGGTGTTCCAGGTTCCAAATCTTCTCTTTTTATTCTTTCCTCTGTTTTCTTTTTTGACGCTTATCTCTCTCTTCTGCTACTTCTACTCTATACTTCAGCTTCCTTCTCAAACATGTCTTCGCCCACTCTCCTCTCCTTTGGGTAGGCAACAACACCTCCGTTCATTAAAATTAAAAGAACGGTAACCCGGTTACCTTCAGACAAAACTCCGTGAACATTTTTCCATAGAATGGTCATATTAGTTTGTAGGCCAAACCGTCGGACGCTCAGACATTTTCATGGAAGAGCACAGATTCTTTTCTTTATGTCTTATGGTCTGACAAAACATCCACCCTCCCGCTTCTAAATCTCTTCTCTTATCCGCCACCCCTTTTCCCCACTGACACGACTCCTCCATGCTACTCCAGCGTGCGACTTGCATCATTGGCGATTTTCCTTGTGCTGCTTTCGCACTTGAACCGCTCTCCCTCCCCATACCCCTGCGTACGCCTCTTGCGCTTTCCTTCGTCACCACGCGCTTCCTCTCTCACGTGATATGGCCTCTCGACACGCCATCACATTCTGCTCCTCTAATCTCCATTCCTACCCTTGCAGTTCCAGTCACTCTATCACGCCCTTCGCACCTTCTCTACTACCCTTTCTACGCCTTACTCGTCTTATGCCTCTCCTATTCTACGCCGCTAATCTTACAATGTTCTCACTTCCACGCTCAACCCTGGACTACTCCAATTCCAACATTCCTCCTTCATCACCACTCTTCTCTATACTTTTCTCCTCTCCATCACTACTCTTAGCTAATACCGCTTTTTTTTTATTCTCTCTTATCATCTCTCACATCACTCATCTGTAATTGACACTCTCATCCATACCGAAATCCGCGTCTCACGATACCTCCTTGTCTGACTCCCCCTCTCTCCTTGCCCCTCTACTACTCTACTTACTCTCTCCCTCCACCACAGCGGTCACTCATCAGAGCGGTTGGCACTTCCTTGATGGAAATTCCCTTTAATCCAGAAAGATTTCAGCATACCCTCTTAGACTTGTATACACATTCAGTTGATTTGTTTTTCTTGGTTAGGCGTTGGGTTTGGCTCTGTATTTCACAAAAAGAATACACATGGCAAAGTCTCCTAAGGGGCATTGTCAAACAACATTTAAGGTTAGATTATCCTTATATCTTGAAATAACAGAATGATTTAACTTTTCGATCTGTGATGATTCTCCATTGAAAATCTTTGAGGTTATGTTATTAGAATATTAGATTATGTCCTAAAAATTAGAGGAGAAGTGTTTTGTAAGCCTTAAGGAGCATGCAGTGGATCCACTGTTATTCATTACATGGAGTGAGATGAGAGCAAACACAAGTCACAAGTATGACACACCGTGACAGAGAGTCTGACAATACGAGGACAAATTATATTGGCAAATGTGTCAAAATGCTTACTGTACTCTATAATATGAATATCTATCATAGAGTAACTTAGAATACTACAATAAATCAGCATTTTCAAAGTGCTAGTATACTTTGGGTGCATTTGAGCTATGCGCTAAGTCGGTATTCTTCTGGAACTTTGTTATTAGAAGAAATGAGACAAAACGCATTTTATTTATGCCTCACATGATATATGTGTTTTATTGTAAGCGGTAAGGCATATGCCAGATATAGAAATCCTACATTCCTTCATTTACAATGATAGTCCTCACCCCGGCCAAACCCCTCCCCTCTACAAACCCGCCAATACTGCTCACGCCCTGACAATAGCGCTTTTGATTCTTCTTTTTTGATTGGGTCGGGGTTGGTGATTTGGGTGGGTTTATCTAGGGGAATTTTTTCGATATGCTTGGCGACTAGATATGGTTCCAAATCAGAGGCCAGGCTGTTTATCGTTGTCTTCAGGGATTTTGCGGGACTTCTATATTTCAGCGTAGCCACTTTCCCCATTGTATTTGTATGGTAAATTCTATTGTGTCAGATGTCCTTGCAACTGTATCTTAACCTCAGCTATTGAGTTGGTCTGAAAGATACTGAGAGCATTTCCTGTAAGTGGAAAGTTTCAAAGACCTGTTTCCTCATATTTGTGCTTTGTTAAAGGGGTCATCTCCCCTGAACAAACAAAATAATGTATTTATTGGCCGGGATCTGAACCAGATACGCTTGTAATCAAATATTGGATAACATTATGTATTTTGTCAATTCTAAAAAAGTTGGCTGGTGTGCATTCAGTTACTCAGAAGTTCAGGGGATCGTGTTGAATTCTCAAAACACTTGTTCACTTTATACTGTAATCCTGATTGGTTACCATAAAACTGCTGTAGCCTAAATGAAGCACATTAGAAAGCGATGATTATTCATTTTCATGTTGTAAACAAAATATGTATTTTTAGATTGGTAATCGTTTACATGAAATATTTAGTAAAACACTCAAATGACAAAGCACAGCTCAATGTACCCATTAAATGGACAAAGGACCATGACAAAAAGTTTAAACTGTGTGAACTATAGCCAGTATAATGTCAGACATGTATTTTTCAATGAATACTTTGTCATAACAATGCTTGAAAATATTATATTGTAACGTTCCTGACCTGTTTTCTGTTGTTTTTGTATGTGTATATGGTCAGGGCGTGAGTTTTGGGTGGGCAGTCTATGTTTTCTGTTTCTATGTTGGTTTTGGGTTGCCTGGTATGGCTCTTAATTAGAGGCAGGTGTTTTGCGTTTTCCTCTAATTAAGAGTCATATTTAGGTAGGGTGTTCTCACTGTCTGTTTGTGGGTGATTGTCTCCTGTGTCGTCGATGTATGTACCATACGGGACTGTTTGGCTGTTCGTTCGTTTTGATGTAGTCTGTTCCTGTCCGTGAGTTCTACGTTTAGTTAGTTTAATTCATGTTCAGGTTTCGTCTACGTCGTTTTCTTGTTTTGTAATTTTGTAAGTGTTTGTTTTTGTGTTGCCATCGTTTCAAATAAAGAGATGGCTTATTTCCCTAATGCTGCGTATTGGTCCACTGATCCTTCTCTCCTCTCCTCATCTGAGGAAGAGGAGGACAACAGCCCTTACATATATAATGAGCACATCAAGTGTAAGTTACTTATAATGAAGTTGGATTCTATTGTATGTGGCCTTTCTAATCCACTATCAGGTGTTGTTGTCACTAAGTTGATCTGTCAATGACAGCATGTAGCGTCAAAGGTGATCAAGGTCTCTTTTGCAAGGCAGCGCTGTATCGCACAATTATACAACAATTAAATTAAACGGCAGCATAGTAGCATAGAAATACACCAAAGACAAAATAAATGTACAAAACACAATCATGAAAAACAAGCATTGGACAAGTTCAGATAGTACCTCCCTTTTGGAAGTGCTTTTATCTGTTTATCTGTTTATCCTGTTTATCTGGTCTTTTACCAAATAGGGCCGTCTTCTGTATACCAACACAAGTGATTGTCTCAAACGCATTAAGAAGGAAAGAAATGACTCAATTAAACTTTAACAAGGCACACCTGTTAATTGAAATGCATTCCAGGTGGCTACTTTGAAGAATTTCAAATATAAAATATATTTGGATTTGTTTAACACTTTTCTGGTTACTACATGATTCCACGTGTTATTTCATAGTTTTTGTCTTCACTATTATTGTACAATGTAGAAAATAGTACAAAGAAAGAAAGACCCTGGAATGAGTAGGTGTGTCCAAACTTTTGACTGGTACTGTATATATGTTTTACACATGTTTAACACATTTTTTGGGGGTAGGCACAAAACTACCTCCGTTCATTAAAATTAAAAGAACGGTACCGGTTACCTTCAGACAACTCAGTGACATTTTCCATAGAATGGTCATATTAGTTTGTAGGCCAAACCGTTCGGACGCTACAGACATTTTCATGAGAAGACAGATTTTCGTTATGTCTTATGGTCTGACAAACACCGCTCTAATTCTGCCACTTTTCACTGAAGATGCAGAAGTGCGACATTGGCGGATGTGGTTGATTAAGACGCCCATATGTAGCTTGTTTTTGGTCACAGGTTCAGGAATGGCTGAAGAATTGCAACATTTACCTGGAACTAACGCTGCAAATAGCACTGCTGGGTAATTTAAAAGTCATAGTCAATCGATCAATAATATAACTTTTATTTTTATTTGCCCTTAGGTTTTTTTTTATTCTCTTGTTTTTGTCCCACCATTTCAGCTACCCTCAACCCCTCATCCT
>NW_019942868.1:354270-370812 GCF_002910315.2 Salvelinus sp. IW2-2015 | reverse complement strand
TAAAACATATATATATATATATATATGGGGGATTGGAAATGATTACAATTACATTGATAGAAGCCACAATCTATCTGCAATATGAAATATGATCTACCCTCTAAAAAAAGATGTATATATAAATAAAATAAACAAATCTTAGTGAATACTCTGCTGTTCTATTGTGTGGGGAATCATGTGGAATGATGTTTGAATTAACGTCTTTGTTGTAAATCACAAACTGAAGTGGCAGTTTCACCTCTATGGATTCCAACTTTCAGGTCAGGGTCAAAAGGAGACATGAACTGGGTACTGGATGGAGAGGTTGAGACATGACTAGAGGAGGGGTGTGGTCTGAGGAGGAGGAAACATACAGTTCCTAGTAATATGTATTCTGTAGAACTCTGATAGGTTAATAATTTGCCACCGTAACTGGACAAACTGTATAAAAGAGACACTCAGCTCTCTGATGTGTACACTTTCTCCAAGAGAAGACACTTTCTCCAAGAGAAGACACTTTCTCCAAGAGAAGACACTTTCTCCTAGAGAAGACACTTTCTCCCAGAGAAGACACTTTCTCCCAGAGAAGACACTTTCTCCCAGAGAAGACACTTTCTCCTAGAGAAGACACTTTCTCCCAGAGACGTCTGACACTCCAGAACAGAGGAAGAACACAACATCGCTGGTAATGAAATGACTTCCAATTAAGGGTTCTTATGTGTATATGAGTATGACTGGGCTACTTTAAAGAGCGGGGTGGTGGTGGTGGGATACATGGGTTGCACTTGTTCCACGAGCACCATAACACCTGATTCAGAAGATCAAAGAATCATAGTCTTAAATTTAGATCGTCATTTATGTAAGAGCTGAAGAGGAAACAAATATATTACCAATGCAGTCCTCTAGAGGCTGTTGTTACCACTCCTGAGTTGTGTGATTATGTTTTGTAGTGTTGTTTTTTCAGTTAACCAATTCATATATTTGAATAATTAATCATTTGACTCAGGCAAGGCCATGTTTTAGTATCTGCTTGGGGCGTTTTCGTGCATCCTTGAATTCATCATTTTGACATGCCATGTATCCCTTTAGAACACCAGGAGCAAATGCTTAGTAAAGCTAGCCATTCATTCTTTCATGTTTTATAAATGAAATGTYSTGGACTTTGGTGTATTTRGTGKGTCATTTCTTGCTTCATGTGAGGTGTTGACCAATCTCACTATGTATTCTTACTTTACAGACACTCGTCTCAAACTACACAAAATGACTTCTAAATACATCACAGAAATTGCAATCTCCACTAGCTCTGAAARGGAGMAACGGCTTCGTGRCCAAGGCTTTCASATRRTGGATGTTAACCTCAACCAAGGCARTTCATCCAACACCAGAGTTTACATGTGGTACAAAAAGGGCAATGGTGAWCCCATCACCAGARTCCAGWTTTCATTCACTGAGGAAATGAAAGATGGCCYGAGGRGTGCAGGGTACACTGAGCTTCCCGAAGACCTCARCTCTGGAGCAGGGGGAGRCACCATCCAGCTGTGGTACTCTAGTGGTKCAAGCCCTAAGTACGRCATTCCCATTGTWGATCTSCTACTCAYCACTRATGTGAATGCAGAGGCCKCTCAATWCAAAMACGGCTGGGAAAGGCTACCRTGTGATCTRAACCGCKGTAACKCASGMGATTWCATCTACCTCTGGGTGAAGAGAGAGAGTGTGACCTACATCTGCGATGTTGCTGCCACCACCTCATTCSAWGAAGACATCAACCTTTTCAACRAGGGCTACATCCGGATGGATGAAGATCTCAATAGAGRTGCTRGAGGAAACTGGATCTTCCTCTGGTATCGCCAATCCACCGATAAGGGCAGCGGGCTCACCAGGGTGAATGTCTCCATCAACCATGAGCAGGATTTCAGCCTACAGCAGCGCGGTTTCACCCCATTGAATGTTAACCTCAACGAGGGAACATGCGGTCAGTCAGTGTTTRTCTGGTTGAATAAATATGAATCTTYCCCTATCAAGGTCTTGACCTTTACACCCAACCACAATGCAGATGGTCCKTATGAGAAGGCCGGCTTGGTTCTCATCGAAARRAATCTGAATGCTGGCAACAACGGTAGGCCTTTCTTCCTCTGGTATGGCAAGTAAAAACCTGAGGTGGAGAGGCAGTCAGCCTAAACATGKGCAAGATGTTAGCTTTTGCATGGCAATTTCTCTGTCTATGTTCTGTGAAATGTTGTATTATCTTTCTGACAAAAATAAATAATGAAATTACACTGAATGTTAGCTTTCATGTCATAAAGTCACAAATCCTTTAGAAATGTTTAAAGGTTGACTTTAATGTTCTTTCCAATTAATTCACAATTTAATTATGGTATTAAACTTCACTAACATTTTAGCAGCATAATTTTTTCCCTTCTGAATATTTCAAGGGGTTGTAAGGTATGATGTCTCATTGTGTCAAATGTGACTTTGGAAAAGCTTTAGTACAGCAATAGAAATAAAGTAAAATGATGATTTCTGTGTAACACTGAGAATCCCAGTATGTTCATCAATAAAGAAAGCTTTGCAAATCTGAATGTTGTACCTTTTTAATAACTCCCCAGTGAGAATCTCACTTTTAAAAGTTCCTTTTCTATTAACTCATGTCCAAATAATGTTGTTGACTCGTCTTATACTTGCATTTGTGGCCAACGAGAGGGTTTTTAAGACGGTGGGTGTCAAAGGTCACGAGTSGAAGGTCATGGGTTGGTGTGTTAAGGAGTAGGGTGATGTTGACMCTAGACACTGATCTTTGGTCAGWTTTKCACTTATGATTGGGGAAGGGGAAGCTGATCMTAGATCTGTACCTAGGGGAAACTTCACCCCAGACTGTGTGTTCAGGAGGATGTGGGGGTCATCTGTTGGTTAGAATGGGATACGTGGGTGGAGGGAATGGTGTTTAGAAGCACTTCCTGTGGACGATGGAGGATCCAGCCTCTGTGTTTTCATCCTTACTGATCCACATCTGCAGGAAGGTGGACAGGGAGGCCGAGATGGAGCCACTGAGTACACTCACTGGGAGCAATTATCTACACAGGGGGAGATGAGAGGGTGGTTCCATATGTCTGAAAATTATATATTTTGAATAATTATATATATTTTTTTACAGTAGCTTGTTTTCATTTTTTTGTTATTATAAGAAGAAGAAGCGAAAATGGCAAGTGCCCAAGTGTCCAATTCCGGAATATCATTACAATGAATGAATCTTTGAAGCACACACACACACCTGCTTTACTTCGTAGCCAGACACACCAACACAACGTCGCTACAGTAACGTGTGTGTGTCGTAGGCATGCTCTCAGCCATTTACCTTGATCTTCATGGTACTGGAGACCAGGGCTGTGAACTCTTTYTGCCTGTGGTCACCGATACCAGGGTACATGGKGGTWCCACCAGATATGACATTGTTGGCKKACAGGTCCTTACAGATGTCAGTGTTTGTAGTATTTATTTTATACAGTATTACTTTCTCATCTTTATCAAGAGTGGCAATAATGTTGGACCTAACTATATATATTAAAAAAAACATGAGCTGGTGCACACCCAGAATAATAGTTTGTGTGGAGGTGCTGACTAACGGCCAATAAACTAYAAACTATCAAAATAAAGAAAGTCGCACACTCCATGTATAATCTCCCCAAAATGTAATGGGTATTTACCAACGTTTCAACATCACTGTGCCTTTCTCAGGGTAATGTCATGAATCCTTGAACCAGGTTATGTAGACACACAGTGCAATTAGTGTAACCAATGACAGTAGTGAGGGGTGTGTCATAATGATAAAGTTCATCAAAATTAATTAGTGAAACTGTTAAAAAAAATAGTATATGGCATATTAAATATATTACGCTATTGTTATCATATAGAAACATAATGGAATATTGTACATCATATTAGCATCAACATACATTGTTTCATTCAATTTCACATAATAATTTCATATTAATTTGTGTTACATGTAATCTTTTGGTTCAACCTTAATATATAATGAACATCATCAACAGGGGGAACATATTAGGTRTACGCTAATAAGCTGTAAAAATAATATTTCAATTTATAAGACTTGTTCTTAAAGGAWAATGTGTTCATAAGAAGGGGCTGAGATCAAAGTCAAAATTCTGACCACTAKGGGTCAATGTTTTTAGACAGGATATCCAGTAAGCCTCCYTTTGTAGTAGTAGGATCTCGATGTTACCTCCTGTCCTTGGTAGTCAATGTTCTGACCCTGATTGAGCTGCTACTGAATAGTCAATGTTCTGACACCTGATTGAGCTGCTACTGAATAGTCAATGTTTCTGACACCTGATTGAGCTGCTACTGAATAAGTCAATGTTCTGACACCTGATTGAGCTGCTACTGGATAGTCAGTGTTCTAACACCTGATTGAGCTGCTACTGGATAGTCAGTGTTCTACACCCTGATTGAGCTGCTACTGGATAGTCAATGTTCTGACACCTGATTGAGCTGCTACTGGATAGTCAGTGTTCTGTCCCTGATTGAGCTGCTACTGGATAGTCAATGTTCTGACACCTGATTGAGCTGCTACTGGATAGTCAGTGTTCTAACACCTGATGAGCTGCTACTGAATAGTCAGTGTTCTAACACCTGATTGAGCTGCTACTGGATAGTCAGTGTTCTAACACCTGATTGAGCTGCTACTGAATAGTCAATGTTCTGACACCCGATTGAGCTGCTACTGGATAGTCAGTGTTCTTACACCTGATTGAGCTGCTACTGGATAGTCAGTGTTCTAACACCTGATTGAGCTGCTACTGGATAGTCAGTGTTCTAACACCTGATTGAGCTGTTACTGGATAGTCAGTGTTCTAACACCTGATTGAGCTGCTACTGGATAGTCAGTGTTCTTACACCTGATTGAGCTGCTACTGAATAGTCAGTGTTCTAACACCTGATTGAGCTGCTACTGGATAGTCAGTGTTCTAACACCTGATTGAGCTGCTACTGGATAGTCAGTGTTCTAACACCTGATTGAGCTGCTACTGGATAGTCAGTGGTTCTTACACCTGATTGAGTGCTACTGGATAGTCAGTGTTCTAACACCTGATTGAGCTGCTACTGGATAGTCAATGTTCTGACACCTGATTGGCTGCTACTGAATAGTCAGTGTTCTACACCTGATTGATGCTGCTACTGAATAGTCAGTGTTCTAACACCTGATTGAGCTGCTACTGGATATGTCAGTGTTCTAACACCTGATTGAGCTGCTACTGGATAGTCAGTGTTCAAACACCTGATTGAGCTGCTACTGAATAGTCAGTGTTCTAACACCTGATTGAGCTGCTACTGAATAGTCAGTGTTCTACACCTGATTGAGCTGCTACTGGATAGTCAGTGTTCTAACACCTGATTGAGCTGCTACTGGAATAGTCAGGTTTTCTAACACCTGATTGAGCTGCTACTGAATAGTCAATGTTCTACACCTGATTGAGCTGCTACTGAATAGTCAGTGTTCTAACACCTGATTGAGCTGCTACTGGATAGTCAGTGTTCTAACACCTGATTGAGCTGCTACTGAATAGTCAGTGTTCTAACACCTGATTGAGCTGCTACTGGATAGTCAGTGTCTAACACCTGATTGAGCTGCTACTGGATAGTCAGTGTTCTAACACCTGATTGAGCTGCTACTGAATAGTCATGTTTCTAAACACCTGATTGAGCTGCTATGAATAGTCAATGTTCTGACACCTGATTGAGCTGCTACTGAATAGTCAATGTTCTGACACCTGATTGAGCTGCTACTGGATAGTCAGTGTTCTGACACCTGATTGAGCTGCTACTGAATAGTCAGTGTTCTAACACCTGATTGAGCTGCTACTGAATAGTCAATGTTCTGACACCTGATTGAGCTGCTATGTAGAGCAACATGCTCAGTGCCTGTGTATTTGAGGGAGGAGATGGGATGGTTAGCTTCAACAAAGTGAGCTGTTACTGGATAGTCAGTGTTCTTACACCTGATTGAGCTGTGGTGTTCATCTATGCGTTGTTTTAATTGTCTTTTCGTTTGTCCTACATAGGCTTTCCCACATGAACAGGTGATGAGATAGATTAGATTATCTAAAAACATTGACCCCTAGTGGTCTGAATATTGACTTTGATCTCAGGCTCTTCTTATGCACACATTTTCCTTTAAGAACAAGTCTGGTTTTCCAGCCCGTCCAGTGTGTCTGAGTGTAAATAGGAGAGGAACATTCTCTCTTGCTGTAACTCCTAACCAGAACTGTTGCTTTTCTGTTTCCAGCATCTCTTTTGCTGATGGACTGACAACACTCATGGTTGTGGATGGACGGTTATATTACCATGTAGCTACTGTATTGTACAATGAAACCCTTTCTGTCTGTTCTGTAGATGCTGACCAGTTTTGTGTTGAAATGAACACATTTCACATTTGAATGCTGATACATCAGTCTGCAGAGAGAAACAGGATGCCAGATTATGGGATTTTAATCTTTGCAGATTAACTCAATATAAGGACTCAGGGAGAGGCGAAGGTCGAGAGCCATGCGTCCTCCGAAACACAACCCAACCAAGCCGCACTGCTTCTTGACACAATGCCCATCCAACCCGGAAGCCAGCCGCACCAATGTGTCGGAGGAAACACCGTACACCTGGCAACCGTGTCAGCGTGCACTGCGCCCGGCCCGCCACAGGAGTCGCTAGTGCGTGATGAGACAAGGATATCCCTGCCGGCCAAACCCTCCCCTAACCCGGACGACGCTGGGCCAATTGTGCGCCGCCCCATGGGTCTCCCGGTCGCGAACCCAGAATCTCTAGTGGCACAGCTAGCACTGCGCAACTCAGGAGGCCCAGATTGGCTGTTTGATGGGGAATGTGGTTTGTGACTTTAATATATGATTTATTTATGAACATAAATAGTTGTTAGTCAAGGTAATTCTGATGAGATACAATCATAGTGTTTTCCCTGATTTGAATCATTCTCTTCTCCGTTGTTGGATGACAGATGTATGAAGGTTGCTTAGGAAGTCATCTATAATGGGAGGGAAAGAGAATCAATCAATTTGCAAAGAGCAAAGAGGTCTAACATTGTAATAGACAACAGCATCAGACACCCCAAACTGTCTGTCTGTCGCATAGACCTACTAGGCCTATAATACGAAACAGCGCGTTTAAAGTCAGAATAAGAATATATGAAAAACATAGCACTGTATTTTACATCTCCCGCGATCCAAAGGCTCTCCCATCTGCGCTCCCAACTCCAACTCCATCATCAGGATAGCCAGCTCGTTGACTTSGTCCATTTCGCTCCTCCTGGCCACATGGATACCGGTCGGGGGACTAAACACTTCCAGAGGTTGGTAGTTGTTCACCACTAGGATGCCCGTGTCAGGCCACCGCTCCGTGTCTCTAACGGGCTGCTGCTGCTGCTTTTGCTCCGCATTGCAATGATTATGGTCCTGCAAAATTGAGGTCCAAATATCCCCGCATGCGTTGGACTGGTCATAGAGAGAGGGGAAGAATCTGGATTTGTTGGCATTCATATTGTTTTCACTTTTCAGTAGGTCATGAATTCAGATTTGTTTGGATTCGAAAGGTGAATGCACCTGGTGATTCTGGAACCATTACCTTTAGTTTATCATGTTCTTAACCTTTTATTGAATTTTAAATTGCGCAGTAGGTTAAACCAGTAGGCCCCCCCTTTAATTATATCACCCTATTGCAGGACAAATTTCCTACAAAATAAAATATAATAAAATAAAAAGGCTTCTGGAGTTTGTACATTTCAGACTTGATAATCCCTTATGAAAAATGTATCAACCCCTACACAAATGTAAATGTATTATAATCCACATAATAATTCACATTTCCTGTTGCTGCAGGATTCTTTCCCCGCTGTATCAAACTGGCTCAAATTCAGATTCTACTTTTATACTGCTTGATTTTCTGTCTTTATTGATCTCACCAGCAATCAATAGTTTGACAAGAGTATGAAGAAATTAGGGTATTTTCCATGTAGGCCTACACTAATAATTAAAAACACCCAGAGTGTAATGAACACGAGGGGAGACAGAGAGCTAGTTTCAAGCGCAGGGCACAGCAGGTGTTTATTGCAAAGGACCACAGGAGGCAGTAACTACAGTCGTGGTCAAAAGTTTTGAGAATGACACAAATATACATTTTCACAAAGTCTGCTGCCTCAGTTTGTATGATGGCAATTTGCATATACTCCATACTGTTATGAAGAGTGATCAGATGAATTGCAAAGTCCCTCTTTGCCATGCAAATGAACTGAATCCCCCAAAAACATTTCCAATGCATTTCAGCCCTGTCACAAAAGGACCAGCTGACATCATGTCAGTGATTCTGTCGTTAACACAGGTGTGAGTGTTGACGAGGACAAGGCTGGAGATCACTCTGTCATGCTGATTGAGTTCGAATAACAGACTGGAAGCTTCAAAAGGAGGGTGGTGCTTGGAATCATTGTTCTTCCTCTGTCAAACATGGTTACCATGTTTGTAACCATGGTTACCATGGTTACCGGAAACACGTGCCGTCCTCATTGCACAAAAGGGCTTCAAAGGCAAGGATTGCACCGAAATCAACCATTTATCAGATCATCAAGAACTTCAAGGAGAGCGGTTCAATTGTTGTGAAGAAGGCTTCAGGGCACCCAAGAAAGTCCAGCAAGTCCAGCAAGTCTCCTAAAGTTGACTCAGCTGCGGGATCGGGGCACCACCAGTACAGAGCTTGCTCAGGAATGGCGGCAGGCAGGTGTGAGTGCATCTGCACGCACAGTGAGGCGAAGTTTTTTGGAGGATGGCCTGGTGTCAAGAAGGGTAGCAAAGAAGCCACTTCTCTCCAGGAAAAACATTAGGGACAGACTGATATTCTGCAAAAGGGACAGGGATTGGACTGCTGAGGACTGGGCTAAAGTCATTTTCTCTGAATTCCCTTTCCAATTGTTTGGGACATCCGGAAAAAAGCTTGTCCGGAGAAGACAAGGTGAGCGCTACCATCAGTCCTGTGTCATGCCAACAGTAAAGCATCCTGAGACCATTCATGTGTGGGGTTGCATCTCAGCCAAGGGAGTGGGCTTCATCAACAATTTTGCCTAAGAACACGCCATGAATAAAGAATGGTACCAACACTCCTCCGAGAGCAACTTCTCCAACCATCCAGGAACAGTTTGGTGATGAACAATGTTTTTCCAGCATGATGGAGCACCTTGCCATAAGGCAAAAGTGATAATAAGTGGCTCGGGGAACATAACATCGATATTTTGGGTCCATGGAAGGAAACTCCAGACCTTAATCCAATTGAGAGCTTGTGGTCAATCCTCAAGAGGCGGGTGGACAAACAAAAACACACAAATTCTGACAAAATCCAAGTATTGATTATGCAAGAATGGGCTGCCATCAGTCAGGATGTGGCCCAGAAGCTAATTGACAGCATGCCAGGGCGGATTGCAGAGGTCTTGAAAAAGAAGGGTCAACACTGCAGATATTGATCTTTTGCATCATGTAATTGTCAATAAAAGCCTTTGACACTTATGAAATGCTTGTAATTATACTTCAGTATTCCATAGTAACATCTTACAAAATATCAAAAGACACTGAAGTAGCAAACTTTGTGGAAATTAATATTTGTGTCAGTCTCAAAACTTTTGGCCACGACTTTAGTAATGTAGTCCGGGAGATCAGGCAATAGGTAGATAACGGAAATCCGATAGGCTAAAGTAAGGCAGGGAAAATGCAAAAGCGTTGTTAGTGAGGCAGGCAAAAACTGTCATTCACAGGAAACCCAGTGCTCTGAAAGACGTGTGTCACAGAACAAACAGTACTCACAGTGATGGGGTGCCAAGAACTGAATAAATAGTGTGTGCTAATGACATACAGGTGTGTGAACAGGTGATCAGAATTCAGGTGATTGTGATCTGGAGAGTGAGCTGGTTCAGGGGATCCACGTGTTGAGGGTGTGAGTTGGAAGCAGACGTTACACAGAGTAGGTTACTTTCGACACACTTTACCTATAATAATTACTCAATTCCAGATGCTCAAAGCGCCGGCAGTGGGGAAACTCACTTTACCCTATAATTATTCAAGAATTTATTTTAAATAATCAAAACAACAGTGGAAGGAAGGATGGCAATAGTCATTGATCTTGGTGTAAAGCCTTTGAAAAACCACATCAGAAATTTGTCTCACAAGTAGGCTACTGATTATTTATTTGGTAGGAATATAATTCAGTAGGGCAGGTCAGGGATATTGTTCCTTTATCCAAGAATATAGTGCACACCAGTTAGTTTCATCAGCAAACAAACACCAAGGCTCAAGTTAAGAGAACAGGTATACAAAGTAATGAGGGGAAAGGCCTGCTTGGTAACATCCTTGCCAAATGTATTTATTCAAAGTTGTATAAAATATTTTATATATTTTTGCAATTATATAGTATTGAATGAATACATGAACTCTAACTAATAATAATATGTGCCATTGAGCAGACGCTTTCATACAAAGCGATGGACAGGTAGCGCTGTGCTCTACCAACTGACCATACAGGACCCTCAAGATTGACTAATGTATGCTTACTACAGAAAGTAAACTTACAGGCCATGTCATACGTTTTGACAATATTCGTAAACATATTTTTTTTTAACTGAAAAGTCTCATGTTTCGTTTGGGCAATATAGTGAAACTATCACCAGTTACTAATCTATAGTAGGAGGAGAGCTGTCACGAATATCACCGAAGGTGGCTCCCTTCCCGTTCGGGTGGCGCTCGGCGGTCGTCGTCGCTGGTCTACTAGCTGCTACCGATCCCTTTTTCCCTTTTCGTTTTGTTGGGTCTAATTGGTTTCACCTGTTCCTTGTTTGGGTTTTGGGGTTGGGGTTATTTAAGTTTAGTTAGCCCGCCTGTGTTCGTGCGGGATTGTTTTGATGTATTTTGGTATAGGAGTGTCTCTGTTTTTGGATTGTCCGTCAGCGTATGTGCCTGTGGAGTACATTATTTTGGAGTGGTTACGCCTGTGTTCGGCGTCACCTCTTTTGTGCGCGGTTATGTACGGAATAAAGTGTTTTTCCGAATCCTCTGCTCTCTGCACCTGACTCCACCCCCATCACTCTACGCACCGTTACAAGAGCTCCTTATTCTCCTAATGGAAAATAGGACAAGATCCCTGCCATGCGACTGACCGAGTCAGAGTGCTACGAAACACTGTGGTTAAAACAGTTAGCACAGAGCATATGACGATTAACCAGTGGGGGAAAAGTACTCATTGTTATACTTGAGTAAAAGTAAAGATACCTTAATAGAAAATGACTCAAATAAGTGAAAGTCACCCAGTAAAATACTACTTGAGTAAATGTCGAAAGTATTTCGTTTTAAATATACTTAAGTATCAAAAGTAAATGTAATTGCTAAAATAAACATCAAAAGGCAAAGTAAAAGTATAAATAACTGTACATTCCTTATGTTAAGCAAAACATTTACGGATGGCCAGGGGAACACTCCAACTTAGGCATTAATTTACAAACCAAGCATTTGTGTTCATTGAGTCTGTCAGATCAGAGGCAATAGGGATGACCAGGGAGGTTCTCTTGATAAGTGCAGGAATTTGACAATTTTCCTGTCCTACTAATCATACGAAATGTAACAAGTACTTTTGGGTGTCAGGAAAATGTATGGAGTAAAAAGTACATTATTTTCTTTAGGAATGTAGTGTTGTAAAAGTTGTCATAAATATAAATAGTAAAGTACAGATACAAAAAAACGACTTAAGTAGTGTTTTAAAGTCTTTTTACTTAAGTACCTTCACCATTGTTCGCCCAGTAGGACATGTAATGCAAGGGATTTTGCCATCGACAGCCATCAATACTGTTAAGCCCTGCACAACTAACGTGCTGTTTCCCATTTATCAACAGAAATAAATGATGCTCAATGGGACCACTGGCCGAAGTGATTTATTTTGAGAAAACACAACGCATGGAGAGTAATTATACATCTGTACATATAGTATAGTCTCGCTATTATTATTTTACTGCTGTTCTTCAATTACTTGTTACTTTATTTCTTTTCTTATTGTATTTTTTTAAACTGCATTGTTGATTAGGGGCTTGTAAGTAAGCATTTACACTGTTGTATTCGGCGCATGTGAATAATAACATCTGATTAGATTTTTTATTTTTATTAATCTGGTGTCAAAATGACCCAATCGGTGATTGAGGGGTAAGAAACATTGAAACCGTGAAAATATATTTAAGCAATACATTGTATACTATAGCAGAAGTATTTCCTAGAGTTGCAGCAGGTCTGGGATCGATCAGAGATGTATTTTCATAGTCTCTCTTTCTTTGTTCCTGTTTGTCTTAGATTTTATAAAACACTGTCGTGGTCAACAAGGATTGTGCTCCATCTCTCCTTAAAATATTCTATGTTTGATTTGGGACAAAACAAAGCTTGAGATTGATTTAACCTTTTTGCGTAATACTCGTCAAATGGAAGTGTTATACTGTATTCAATATGTACAATGTATTATTATCTGTAGGCTTAGTAGACAACAGAAAGGCTTCACTAAATCCAGAACACATGAAATACATGTATTTATTTCAAGAGGTGTAGGGTCTTTTCAGAATAGGCCAACAGTATGTTTGGATGCACTGGTAGACCCAGTTTATGTGGACTCCTGTTTATCTGTATCCATCTCAACAAGATCATGATCAAAGAACAAGGCAGGTAAGACCACAGACATTATATTGGTTTAGATGTTAGGCAGACATACTCTTCATAAAAACCACAGAGGAAGTAGTGTAGCGGAAGTAGCCACAGATAAAAACAGTCAAACAGTGCTTACGTTGCATTAGACAAGACAAAGATGAGTATAGTTCAATGTGTATTATCAGTGAACTAAAGACCAAGGCTCAAATGAAGACAATGGATACATGTACGTCTAATGAAGGAGGGAAAGGCTTTGTTGGAGTCCTCCTCCTGCTGTTGGCAAACAACTTCAGGTACTGACCAGAATATTTCTAATATTTTTTTCTATGCTACTTTCAATGTTTTTAAAATAACATTATTCTCTGATTATGAACAGTGTGCTGCTTTGAGCAAATTTTATATGCAATTATCCAATTATTTTATTAATGATGCTGATGATTCGTTATTTAATGTAGTGACTGCCTGGTGAAGGCTATGCTATGTGTAATGTCCATTAATGCCAAGTCAAGTTTTGAGAATAATCTAAAACATTTGTTGTTACGGAATCCAATATTTCGCTGTGGTGTTTCATAATATTTTTCCCACAGGGCAACATCAATCTGTGATGACTATATTAGAGTGTCTCGGAACACTGTGGTTCAAGCTTTTGTCATGGAGAAAACTGACGATTAACTGTACTGTAGGATTCTGCACTGATCACCACAAGTCACTTGGTGTAAACTGAACAAAGGCATCTGCAATCCTGTGACCAAAAACTCCTCACATCCAAACCCAGTCGAACTACTTAACAAGTAACTTGATTTTCATTCCTGCATTTTACTAATCCCTCCTTAGATGATGCTGGACTGTACAGGTGTTCAGTTAATACAGATCGATCAATGATCAATAGCCATTCCATCACTGTCATAGTAAATGGTAAGATCAACTTTCTTCATGTAATACAAATGCTGTCCATCTATGCCTCTTGACTACTGTACATTAGAATTCCATGCAGCTAAATTCCTGATTTCCCAAAACAGCTATTCAAATGAGATGTTTGCCTTATTTCAGGCTTGAGTGTGCTTGTTTWAATTCACAGATTGTCAAGCAGAGTTTTCTGTGTCTGATGGCTGTTGGTGGAGTGCTCCCATCCCTGGCTCTGTCACTGTGTCCTGTGGGGTGAGTTTCAGGTTTGAGCTCAYAGTGTCATGGTGCAGGGAAGATGGGGATACCTGTTTACCCCTAAAGGGTCAGTCCAGACACACCCTCACCTGGAATCATACAGGTCCAGGGACAGGTGTATCCTACCTGACCCTCCACAACATCACCCTGTCTGACTCAGGGTACTACCGTTGTTTCGTCTCTCTTCCTGACTACTGTGATGTAGACACCAGATCCAGTCAACCGATGGGCCTTCACGTGACCAGTAAGTACAGTATGTTAACTTTGCATTGCTAAAGTGTCCCACTGAAGGTTTATGCTTTGAAATGACTAGATAGACTCAACCTGTTCTGGTCCCCACCCCCTCAGGAAATGGTGAAGTGGTTGAACACTGTGGAGAAGATGAACATCCTGTCTGTGGTAAAGGTCTTACTCTCGTCACACAGTCAACACATGATCAACTGCARCTATTTATTTAATAGGAAATGTATGAGATCCAGTGATTTGAGATATTCATGACTATTTTCCTCATGAAAAAGTTGACCCTGTGGCTTAGTTTTGTCCTTTTGTTATTGTGTTGGGTTCTGTGTTGTGTTCTGAAAGCCAGAGGTATGGTGCTCTAGTCTACACCACAGCATCACTAAATAAAAGACACCATAAGTACCTTGTCAGTTCTAAACTCTTGTTACATGGGTTTTCCAGGTCACCAATGACCTTTCACTTATCATCATGTCTCCTTCCTTTATGAGAAAAGTCAGGATTATTTACAATACTGTATCACTTACATGTAGATGCCTTGCTGCAAATATTATTCTGATATAGTAACTTAAGTGATAATGCCCGAGAAGACAGTGTTTGGAGGATATATTGGTACGGGTGTTGTTAGACCCAAAACGAAGTGGAGGTTTATATATTTTCATTAAAAACGTTATTTTGATGAATTTCTTCATTCTAATTCATACTTCCACTTCATATAGTCCTGAAACAAATCTATGGTTGCTACCCAAACCGGCTGGTCGTTTGTATCGGTTCGGTTGCTGGAAACACGACCCAGTCGTTCAGTTTTTTTGTTCTGTATCTACGGACGTGAGAGACAATACAGTAGACGGTTTGTGTTCAAAGTGATTGATGAGGTATTTTATGTGTCACGTGGTTATGCCCATTTATGTACATCCGGTCCTGACTTTCTCACGCTATCGAGTGAGTGCTTATGTAACCTGATAGTGCATCTGTTTAGGGTAAAGCATGTGTTTGCATTAAAGCTAAGTGACCTTGTTGAACTGTGGAATGTGTTTGAACATTTGAAAGAGCAGGGCAATGTTGTAGTGAGCTTATGTCTCTGCTGTTTAGTGATATTGTATATGAAACAGTATTTTCCGGTGGGGTGGGGGGGTAGGTATTGGTCAGTATAAGTAAAGAGCTGTGAACACTACGAGCGACAAGAAACCTTGAGAGATAAACCACAGAAGACTCTAAAGAAGAAATAAATAAAATATTTCTCCTAGACTAATTGTCGGTGTATTGTGTCCTTAGTGTCATGAACACAATGACAAAACCATCGAAGCCATTCTTTGTGAGGCCCCTGATTGTTTTAATGGCGTGGGGGATATGACTGACGGACATATGGGTTACATTTTCCAACCGGATGATTTAACGGTGAAGATTTTCACAAACGGCTGCCTCAACACSCCTTTTCAACCAAAAACAGGGTGTTTTTCTCCTGCGTTGCGGATGAGAGAATGGCTTAAGATACGACTTGCTCTATGTCAGATCGGACAGGCCCTCAGGGGAACATCCCTGCCTGGGTATGCATTGGAAGAGAGAGAGAGGGGCGAGCGAGAGGAGAGAGAGAGAAGAGAGAGAAGAGAGAGAGAGGAGGGATTATAGATGGAGAGGAATGGCAGTGTTTGGAAACTACAAAAACAATTCGAAACAGCAAATTCAATTCCTTTTATGACAACTTGCCTGGGTAAAACGTTCAGCTGCATAGTGAAGGGTGTGACTTGGAGTAGAAAGATGCTTAACAGTATAGTTTGAGCCGTGCTCAGCTGTCATACAGCCTAGAAAATCTGAAAATAGAAAAACCGAGAGAAATGAACAAAATGACAATGTTTGATGACGGAACTGCAAAAATCTAAGAAATAAATTGAGAAACGTGTCGCAAGCCAAAACATAGAGACCCGGAAAGACGGCTGAGTCTAGATATGCCATTCAACTATGGCGAGATCGAACTGAAAGACACATAGCGATAGCACTACGGAATAGAAGGAAGACGAGCACGTCAGGCAATAGCTCCAAGTGTAATTGGAAAGAGGATGCCATAGATCTTAACATTTGCTGGGAAATATTTGAAAACATAAACAAACAAACACGAAGATTATCTCTCCCAATAATGGAGATGTATGGGTAACGCACTTTCCAGATCTTTTTGGGCTTATAACAAAGAATAAAGAGGCAAAAATATACGACGGTGATCAAATCCAAATCCTTGAAATCAACTATTAAGACTTACAGAACCACTGGATTCTCCCAATTAACTGTGAACGGTTGCAGGAGAATAAAACGATCAAGCCCAAAAGGTGTGGTGTGTGTGGTATCCTGTGATGAAATGATCAAATATAACGAGACAGACAAATTCAATTGTGAGGCTATACCTGAAAACTTTTAACATCGTCCTTCGCTCTGTCATTCG